>NC_041359.1:22460112-22530112 GCF_900634415.1 Cottoperca gobio
AAAGTGTCACCAAAGATACATTTGACAGGTGGTCAGATGATTCATTGAGTTGAAAATAAGAAAAAATTAAGTTCTGTGACACCTTTCCGGTTTCATTTTTTTTATTATTTTGCTTTCATTCCATATACAGTAACATGACATATAAGCTCTTAACCTCATAACTTCCATAACATAAGAAACCTTGTTATTAACTTCTATGTACAGTAACAGTAAACAATTATATTGTGTGACCGGCATTTATTGTTTGAGACTTCTTAAAACCTATTTACTGTATACACAAAGGCATTCTCTCAACTTTTATTTGATTGATGATTATAATTCTTTCTGTCTCTCTCGCACACATTTCATTGTACCGTTGACCCTGTGTTAAGTTAAGTAAGTATATGCCAAATAAAACTTGAAACTCGAAACTTAATTATTTTGTATTGTTTTTTTTGTTTGTTTTCTTATCGTTCTTTCATCAATATGTTTTTTAATTATTCAAACAAATTATTATTAATTATTCAAACACAGAGCTGCCTAAATGAGAAAACTAAATTTAAATAAAATAATACTAATAATAATCCCACAAAACAAGGTTACCCACCAGGGCCGTTGAAACATTATGCATTTGGTGAAATAATCACATCATTTTCACACATTATTACCTAGAAATTAACATTATATCTTGTCGTCAACCCACTGCAGACTGAAATATGTGGCTCCTAAAACCAGACCAGCATTCATCAAAGAGATGTGTTTTTCTTTTGAGATTGAACATATTTTTTATGATGCCATGTACGAGGTTATTTCTTTAAACCACATGGAGACAGGGGGAGGATCTTTCATACATTTAGCATTTAGTGAAATGACCTGATGTGATAAAAACTTTGTTTTAACAGTGTTATAATATAGGAATAAGAAAGATACATAAAAATAAAAATGTTTTGTCAAATCTTGCATATTTTCAATTTTTCATGACTTAAACAATCCTTCAATTGGAACAATCTGCGGAGAAAATCTCACAACTCGTCCACACTGAGGCCAGAACTTGTGACGAGGAGCTCACAAGCATCTCCTCATTTTAAGGAGTCACAAGCTACACAGAAAATACATTATGCTCAACACGTGACCACTCAACTTGGTTTGAAAGTATTTAATCAAACATTTTTCTTAATCTGAAAAGGATTTAGATTTATTTCATGTAAAAATGTACAGATTAACTAGAATTATCCGTATTTTAATCCAGCATCAGACCAAACTCTAAAGGAAACAGAGCTTGTCTAATAAGGAAAAGAGAATAATTGCATACATACCTAGCGAGGAAAACTAAGCTTTTTAAAGCATTTATTTAGCTCTCTTACTCAAGCTTTAAAGACTCATAATCGCCCACAACACCAAGTGAACCAAAGAAATGAGCAGTGCACCAAAAATAAACACAGGTGTGACGTTCATATATATTTATAAATGTATTTATTTCAGTGAATAAAATATGTCTCTACATAAAACAATGTACAATATTACAATTGCACTGTATATACACAATGGAAAATAAACATATAGTGTCATATATATATATATATATATATATATATATATATTAAACGAAGAAAAGTAATAGTTTACATACACAGCTGTTTGGTACAACATTCAATTTGTACATAACAACTGGTATTTTGGTCAGACATAATCATACATATTAGTTTTAAATAAGTTTGAGGTATTTATGGTGTGATTACATGTATAATAATTTCTGTGTCTTTTATTTCTATTTACAGATCAGCAAAACAGGGAGTCATTGAATCATCAGCGCCATGGAAACAGAGGTATCATCTTTTTGTCACTACGTCCACAAGAGTTGAATATGGAGCCTGAGAGCCGAGGGAAACAAGAAATAATTCATTAGTGTGAATGCCACTGTGTTGAAGTCCATTTACAGTGAATAAGAACACTAGATAAAATAAATATCAGAGTTAAAGTGAGAGTTTGATATTTTGGTTGATACGTTTATTTGCTTTCTGGTGGAGATTAAGAAGAGAAGTTTGATTTTAGTCTCATGTTTGTACGGTAATGTGACGCTATTGCTCGTTAGCTTAGCTTAGCACAAAGACTGAAAACGGGGAAACAGCTAGCCTGGCTCTGTCCAATGCTTTCAACGGTAGCTCACTAATTAAGACACAATATATCTTCTTTTGACGGACATGGGAGAAGTTTGCCTTCAGGTCTTTCTGACAGAAATCTCAAGTTTCTTGAGTTTAGGCAACTTAGGCAACGCTTCAACGTTTTGTCTCTTTTAAATCTGGAGCCCTGAAGGCAAACTTCTCCAATGTGCGTTTCCAGTCTTTGTGCTAAGCTAGGCTAACTGGCGGTAGCTTCATATTTAACAGACAAATATAAGATTGGTATCAATCCTTTAATCTAACTCTTTGCAAAAAAAAGAGAATACAAAGAGATCGACTCACCTCATCTCTTGATGAAGGCAACGGGAAGTTCTCTCTTTGGAACCAAAACTCCCGAATGGATCACGTCGAGCGGCTCATTATCTGTTGCCACGATCTCATAGTCTCTGACCAACTGTGGGAAACACAAACAGCAAGAGTTGATCAGTCGATTAAAGCTTCAATAAAACACGTGACAGACAAATACAAAGTGATACAAAGCCTGGTATTTTATTGAACTTGTACACTTGTTTAATGTGGCTGATAATGAATCTACAAACTGAACTTTGTCTGATCTTACCCAGCACATGGCCAGCTGTAGCTGCAGCTCCGCCAGCCGTCGGCCGATGCACATCCTCTTTCCGATGCCGAAGGGAATGTGGGCGAAGGGGTTGATGGTGTTATTCTCCCGCAGCCAGCGCTCAGGTTTGAACTGCTTCGCATCGTCAAAGTACTCCTCGTTGGAACCCATCGCGTGGCTGTTTATCATTATAATTGTCTGGAAATAGTGAAAACAACAAAGTTGTTATAGATATTACTCAGAACTTCTCAGTACTTGCCGAAGAGAAATGACATAGATAGTACAGTAGATTACAAGTAAAGTCCAATAAAGACCTTGTTACTGTAAATCTGCCATGCACATGCTCCATTTAGACTTTGTACAGTATAAACACACTTCATTCAGAAATCTGTCAAATATAAATTAATACAAGAATGTAATCTGCTCATGTCAAGTGTATGGTTACAGGAACTAAGCCACTTACTCCTTTGGGAATTGCATAATCTCCCAACACAGTGTCTTTGTCCATAGTCCTGCTGGTGAACGGGACTGATGGCGATAACCTGGAAGAAAAGAAAAGCGCATAAGGAATACGGCCTCTGTGAAGCAATGGTATAGCATGACACACATATCTAAGCTGTTTAACAAGAGCTAAACAGACTCCTGATGTTTTTCACAATGCAAGATGAGGTGAGATATAATCTCCAATCAGGGTTCATGTACATTCCCTGTGTGATGCAGTTATGGCATTAGCCTTAAATTACATGTTAGGCAACTTGTGACTGCACAAAGTGGGCCGTATGAGAGGTTAGGAAGTGATTTAAAACTTGACCACACGGTTTAAGCTGGGACGGCTGGTCCTGCCTCTGTATCTTATGTTTTTGAAGCAGTCATGTGTGTGTGTTTTGCCTCTTAATCTCCGTGGTACTGAGGGGAATCATGATGCAGCCAGTGAGCCCGATTGGATCTAATTTATCTTTGGACGTTACATTATGTCACATGTAGCCTCAACTATTTTTGTCGTGACTTTGAGCTGGATAACCTCGGCATGTATGGAATATTATACCTGGTATGATCTTCTGTAGTTGTGTGTTTCAACTCTGAGCTGCATGCCTTGTGTGTTGTGTTGTGTTACAATTTAACTCCTAACTGCTTCTTTAAAAAAAATGCATTTCGTGTCCTGTTAGGGCTGTCACAATGTCAGAAAATAATTCACAATAATTTATTGAGATTGAAAATTTGAAAAGATAAAATAAAGAATGGTATCTGTTATAAATATCATTGTTAACGTCAATACCGGTATATTGCGACAGCCCTATCCTATTGTTTACTGCTGCTCTGCATTTCTGCATGTGTCAAAAAATGACTATAATCACTATTGGCTGTGTTTTGTTGCTGAATAGTTGATACTGTGTTACTGTATCCATGTGTTGTTGCTTCCTGGTGTTCTGCCTGGCTTAAGAATGATTCAAATCATCTGGACTGAAGTTGAAAATGAACCATTTATAGAAATATTTATTTATGTAAGTGGTCCTTATAAATAAAAAGACCTACATAGTTGGACTGCTTTTTGGAAGTCACTGCAATTTATTGCCTGCTAATTATTTCTCATAATGTATGTGTAGCAGCAGCCAGGAGCTTTATGTTTCTGCTCTGTTTTCTACAACACGACCCTGTTGTTACTGTACCTCATAGACTCCTTGAGGCAGGCTTTAAGGTACGGCATGCTCTTGATGTGCTCTCCACACGGGTCCTGGTCGGGAGCCACCACCTCTTTAATCTCCTCCAGCAATTTCATCTGGGCGCCGGGGTTACGTGACAGGTTGAAAATAGCCCACAGCATACTGTTGGCGGTCTGAGCAACGTAAACAGAGAGAGAGAGGGAAAGAGGGAGGGAGAGAGAGGAGATGTCACTAAGTGAGGCAGCTACTCTAAGTGCATTCCTCAGTGGGGTCCTGAAGGGAACTGAGGAATGCTCGGGGTCCCTCAAAAGGTTCTTCAGTTACATCCACACCACATTTATTTTCCGCCTTTGAAGCACTGTAACTGCAGCACCTGCTTGTTTTAGAGGCTGAACTGTTTTTTCCCTCCTCGAAGGAAAATAGGCGAAAGGTAAAACATTTAAAGCTGCGTTCATAACTATACGGTGTGCCGCAGCTATGTGATGATCAATTTAAGAGCATGATGTGTGAATACAACAAAAAGCCGGACTAGGCAGTAATAGCTTTGAAGTTTGAAATTTGGAGTAATATGTTTATTTGCTTTCTTGACGCGTCTTTGTAGTCAAAACGTTGCTCACCGTCTCAACTCCTCCGATCTGTAGCTCTGTGATGGCTGCGTACAGCTCCTTCTTAGAGAGACTGCTTTGGTGTAAGATGTCCCCGATTAAGTCATCAGGAGCTCTGACGGCGTTCTTCTTCAGCTTCTTGTCGATGTAGACTTTGGCTGAGGAAACACAAAGCAGTGAAAGATGTAATCATACTGATTTCCATTTAATGAAATCTCATATTTGTCTTAGAGTGACTGGATGTGTT
Organism: Cottoperca gobio; assembly: GCF_900634415.1. Classification (NCBI taxonomy): domain Eukaryota; kingdom Metazoa; phylum Chordata; class Actinopteri; order Perciformes; family Bovichtidae; genus Cottoperca; species Cottoperca gobio. The sequence continues at coordinate 22,465,344 of NC_041359.1, forward strand.
CAGTGTGTATCTGTCCTGTTCATGGATACTGCTGCTTCTGTTTTATGTGATACTTTTATTAAATAATATGACATTTTTAACTGATGCACCTGCATTGAGGAATCTGATCATTTGTTTTTTTGGAGTTCTGTTAGGTCCTAAGTTGCTTCCAAATCTCACATATCAAATAGCTGATTTTAAGACCTTTTGACTTTTATAGCTAACAACTATATAGCTATAGTTGATTAATCGATTAGCTGATTGACAGAATATTATTCGGCAACAATTGTTTTAATCTATGAATTGATAAAAAAGTAATTCATCATGAAAAAATGCTGAATCCAGCTCCTCCAATGTGAGGATTTGGTGCCTTGCTCAAGGGCTCACGAGGACAACTGGTACCTCTCCATACTTGGTCCGTTTGGGGACTTTAACCCTCTGGTTCCCAAGCCATGTCCCTGTGGACTGAGCTACTGCCGCTGTCTATCTCCTGAAAGATTTATGGATCAGACTGTATACGAGCGTGTCGAGTCGCCATGTGTGAAATCATATCTGAATCATATGGATGAACTGTGAGGCCTTTCTATTCCTGTACAGTTTAGATCCTTGTCAATGTGAGTCATGAGCTTATAAGGGCTGGACATCATTTAAAAATCACATGACACAAAAACCAACTAACTTAAAGTCTGACTGACAGGTCGCTGCTACTAAAAGTACTCTAAACAAATAAAAAAAGTTACCTCACTTGCTCTCACGTAGACTTGGAGTGTTTATTTTTGCCACCAAAAGTCGGGAAAGTGTGTTTATGATGTGTGTTTGTGACTGCAAGGTTGTTACGATCTACGTTAAAATAAACAGCACAGAATCATCGTCTTCCTCCCTCCATGCCCTCCCTCCTCCTGCTACTGCAAATATTTGGCAGAATTCTCCCTCTTAGGTCATGCGGTTTACTACGACTCTGGCTGCCTGTCACCACGAGTGCCAAGTACATAAAAACACAGAGGCACTCAGTTCAAACCCTCCGCCCTCTGTTCCTCTTCATCTATCCTCTGATTGGAACTGAGATCAAATTGAACATCACGGAGCAGTGAAGACAAACTGTACTACGACTTTATCAAATGAGATTAATCTGTTTTATGTCATGTTGTAGTGTAGTATTCCTGTGTGTGTGTGTATGTGTGTGTGTATGTGTGTGTGTGTGTGTGTGTGTGTGTGTGTGTGTGTGTGTGTGTGTGTGCGTGTGTGTGTGTGTTTGTGTTTGTACCTGTGCTGAAGATGCGGTCCCATGCTTCCGTGTGAACCTGCCATCTTTTGGTGTTGAGGCCCTTGTGGAGATCCACCGATGTGACCATCATCATGCCAAACGTGCTCATCATCTACAGAGAAAGAATAAGACGTGTTTAATCTAATCATCGTCCGCTCACACTAAAAAAATCTTTCATGCACTCTTAATCAAGGTCTTCTGTTGTTTCTTGAACCCTCTGCCCTGTGAGACCTTTGTGACTGCAGTATCATCTCCTGCAGATGATATTGGTTTTTCCCCCGGTAAATAAATCTCAGTCAATACAGTCAGACACTGGCTGACCTCCGGCTGAGGTGAACCTGATGAACTACGATGTTTCTGCACATCTCAGCGTGTCCTCTCCCACTGTACACACTGGACAAACAACAGGCGTACTCACGGTTTTCACGGCGGTGATGAAGTTCATGGCTTCCTCGTTGACTTTCTCCTGCAGAAGACCAAATCTGTTGTCGTACAGGATGAGGCAGATGGCTGAATGATAGAGAAAAGCAAACAGTGAGACTGAAAGCCTGAGCTAGGATGTATATACAGATTCAGAAAGAGTTTTCAATGAAATATTTCTATCTACATACTTAATACTTTTAAAGTTATAGGTCACGAAAATAGCACTGTGTATGTAAAAAACGATTATTATAGATGCATCCAAATGCTTTAGGCAAACCAAATAATGCACTGTACAGTTGATTTGAAATAATTAATTTGTAGCAATTCTAATAATCAATTAATAATTTCAGTCAAACATTCCCTTGTTCCAGTTTCTTAAATGAAGATTTCGCTGCTTTTCTTTGTCGTATGTGAAAGCAAACTGAATATCTTTGGACATTTTAAGACACTGGACATTTTTACACATTTTATAGACTGAACAATACGTCAGGAAAATAAACAATAGATTAATTGATATTGAAAATAATCATAACTTGCAGCCCTAAATGAACAAGTGAAGAAAAAAGTTGAACTTACTCTCAAACGACCATTTATTCAGTTCGAAGTACAAGTCTTTGATATTTCCACTGACGTTTATTTGTTCAATTCTCGCCATGAAGTCCTTCAACACCTGCATTTACAGACACAAGCTGTCAGTCATCGGTCCCGAATGAAAACATATAATAAATATAAAACAAAACTCGATATTTTAAGTATCTTACCTCGTTTATTTTGCGATCAAGCTTCACCACCTCTGTCGGTTTCATGAGTTTCTGCTGAAAGGCGCTCCTCACCCTCTGCCAGTCTTTCCCCTCCCTACAAACACAAACAGCTTTAAAACATTTGCGCAATTTAATCTGCGCCCTGACGAGTTATGGACATATTCTATACGAGTTAACAAGAAATGAAACGTGTACTTACAGAATGAGGAGTCCATACGCCTCGTGTCTCAGGTCTCTGTATGCTGTCCATGGTGTGATCTCCAGCCTCTGAGGGTATTTTCCCTCCTTCCTATAGAGCGACTCCACCAGGCAAGGTGCGCCAATGTTCACCGAATCAAAAAAGGCCAGCTTCATCCGGAAAATCTTGCCAAATTTCTTATGATAATCAACCTAAAATAGATGTGTTTTTAATTAGTCAGATTCAACATGTTTTTCCATTCGATACATTTTTTTTTGTTTTGCTGCAATGATTTTAAAAATGAGCTATAGTTATAACTTTTTTTTCTGTACCAGTGCCTCCTGTTGTTTTTTCAGCCCTCCTTTCTGGTGAAGTTCTATCATACTGCCGACGAGCGGCCACCTGGTGGGTCCCGGGATCGCGTCCAGGCTTTGCGCCCTGGAGGCAGCGTGAGGGCAGCGCGCAGCCTCCACAGCATCCTTCGCCTCCAGCATGCACACTGAAGATGTTGGTTTGAAGTGCTGCAACCCGACAGACTTCTTTTTCAGAAATTCAACAATCAGAGGAACCTTTTGGATCTGTGCCCTCATCCTCAAATAGATTGTTTTTTTTTAAAGCGTATAAATAGTGTTCAACTGCAGCTATTCTTTATTATCGCGGGGGTTTGTCGTTTCTTGGAAGTGTCACACCTTACCACATTATATATACCCTGAGAGTGTTTGTTCCTGACGTGCACAGAACCAATCAGGGGCCGGTCCTGCATGGTGTGGCCATCGAGCCTACCTTTCATGTATCCACGTTGGGAGGGCCGTATGACCCCAGATAGACTGAGGAAGTCCCCCCCCCCCCCCCCTCGCTTTATAAATAAACACACAGACCTCATCGGAGGTGACGCGGTTCGCTTGAACCGTGTTTCAGAGCGACCCGCGATTAGAAGTATCGAAACTTTGGCAGAGCAAATACTACTGCCACACTTCTGGACTGTGGGCAAATATTTGACAGATTGCAGGTTGTGTGTGCGTGTGTGTGTGCGTGTGTGTGTGTGTGTGTGTGTGTGTGTGCTTTGTTTGTGTTTTGAAGTGTGTGTTCTTTGGTGGGCATTTTCAGTGCAATTCTCTTTTTACATGTTTATTTTAATTGCACATGTATCATTACATGATCTTTTTAGGCTATTCATATTATTGAAAACCTTCTAAAATAGAGTACACGTTTGTTTTAGTTTGGCAGGTTCTCACGTCACATGACACAGCCTCATCTTTACAGAAATATAAATATGAGTCCTAATATTCCTCTCAAACATGGCAATCATCGGAATTGAATGTCATTCAATTTAAAGTTTTCCAGATTGTTCCATATATTAAAATCTAATTTGGATTGAATAAACTGCTCATACAGTTCACACCTTTCCAATTGTTAGAGTTCGTAGCACAAAGCAGGCAGGAATAGAAGAGAAAAGCTTTATTTGATGAATTTGATTAATAGGCTTTTTGATATCAGCTAGATAAGTTGATTTACCCGCAGTGAAAACCCCTCTTGGATATCTTTCCCCCTGCTCCCATGCATGTGCACAAACAGGCCACATTACACAAACACACACACCGCCCCCTCAGAGCTGGCATGACTTAAATAACATGTGCAGGGGGCCCCGTGATGTTCCCTTGTAAAAGTGCTCATTCACAGACTCTCAGGTGGCATCAGAACAACCTTCAACCTCTCCAGGTGACACACACACACGCACAGAGACACACACACACACGCACACAGTTTGTTTAAGAGGAACAGTGACTTCGGGTTTTGTTAAAAACAAACAACATATATAAGTATTGATTAGAGAGCATTAACAGTGCTGATTAACACATTGTGTTACTTTCAAACCGTGTTGATCTTCGCATATTCTCAAAATGACCCTTAAAATTCTTTTAAGGGTAATTTATTGTTGCACCTCTATAAAGTTACGGGACTTTTTGTAAGGTTCACCAAAATCGACGAGGCAGAGGCTAAAATGTAGAGAAATAAACATAGTAATTAAGACAGGAGCAAAAGAGGGAGTGACGTCATATTGCGACATAGTGAACAGGCGTGGATGTCAGTGTTGCTTTTTAAAAACATTGCCAACATAGTCCCCAAACATTAACCAAGTGTTTATTATTGTAACCATTAAGAAGAAGGTTTATTAACATTAACAAAGTACTGATTTTAACCCAAATTACAATCTTTCTCTAAACCTGACCAAACCTTAACCACAGCGTTGTCACATCATAAAACATATTCATTCATCAAGAAAAAACAGGGATGATGTCGTCCCATCAATAGTGGCCTCATATCAGAAAACATTTACGTGCGTTGTTATAGAGGGCACCGACAAATAACATATATTTTTTGTTTCTAATTTGGAATGACTTCTGTCTTTAGACCAGGGGTAGCCAACGCGGTGCCCGCGGGCACTTAGTCGCCCGCAGGGACTACGTGAGTCGCCCTCAGGGACTACGTGAGTCGCCAGCAGGGACTACGTGAGTCGCCACCAGGGACTACGTGAGTCGCCCTCAGGGACTACGTGAGTCGCCCTCAGGGACTACGTGAGTCGCCCTCAGGGACTACGTGAGTCGCCCTCAGGGACTACGTGAGTCGCCACCAGGGACTACGTGAGTCGCCCTCAGGGACTACGTGAGTCGCCACCAGGGACTACGTGAGTCGCCCTCAGGGACTACGTGAGTCGCCCTCAGGGACTACGTGACTCGCCCTCAGGGACTACGTGAGTCGCCCTCAGGGACTACGTGACTCGCCCTCAGGGACTACGTGAGTCGCCAGCAGGGACTACGTGAGTCGCCCTCAGGGACTACGTGAGTCGCCCTCAGGGACTACGTGAGTCGCCACCAGGGACTACGTGAGTCGCCCTCAGGGACTACGTGAGTCGCCCTCAGGGACTACGTGAGTCGCCCGCAGAGCATGTTCTAAAAATAGCACTAGTCACCACAGATCATACCTGTCAACCATCCCGTTTTTCCCGGGATTATCCCGTATTTTCCCTTCTATCCTGCCAAACAAGTTAAAACGTTATGTAAGTAACTAGTAACTAATCATCAAATAAATTATGATGATGATAATAACTAATAAATAAAATACATACATTTTATAAACATGTCTGTACAAGTAATGCATACTTTAAATAAACATGTATTTCCTGAATGTATATACCCTAACCCTTATGTGTTTACATTACATGGGGGGCTGAGAGCTGTTAAAGTATGGGCTCCAAAAACTTCCCTTATTTTGAAATTCCAATGTTGACAGGTTTGCCACAGAGCTCCGTCTAAAATGTGTATTTATTTGTTTATTTGGTTTTTTTTTTAATCAATAACACTTAAATTGTTAAGTGTAATTTAACATTTAAAATTACCATATTGAATATAGAATTTAAAAAACAAAAATGAACTCTGACCCTGTAAACCAAATCTCAATTTCCTTTTTTCGCTGAAACAAACTAGCGGGAGCAGCTACGGTGGGGCGCGAGGTGCGCTGTTTACGCTAAACATGGCAGAAAAGCGAAAGAAAACGAACTATTTTCACAATGATTGAGAGGAAAACATATTTTTTACAACAGCAAAAGAAAAGTGTGTATGTCTCATTTGCGGGGCGACGGCAAAGCGGCACATTGTGGAGACACTTCGGTACGTGTCACAAAGCTACCATGCTAACTAACATGCTAACTAACATGCTAACTCCCCAGCTGCAGCACTGCGGGCAGAACAAGCCGAGAGTTAAAGCAGCTTTGTGCAGCAGCATCTCTTTTCACCAGGCCGGTGAACAAGTCACAGAAAGCATCGGAAGCTTCATTTATTTAATTAATTTATTCAGCACATGTTTTAAATAAAGTACAAGAAAGCCTTTTCGGACGGAGAGGTCTTGAAAGGTGCAATGATGTTATTGAAAACACTGTTCAGAGACGAGAAGAAAGGTTCAGATGTGATCTCCACTCTCTCTGATGTTACAAAGTTAGTGTTTGTACAAACAGGATATGATTTGAAGATGTGGCAGTTAATGATTTCCTAATTTTTTTTACAGAAGTGATATTTTGTACAAAGATATAACTGGTGTGATTTTGAACAAAATGCTACAAATGTTCTCATTCATACAAAACTGTCAATAAAGATATTTACAGAAATCCTTCAAAGACCCTTCCTGCCTGGCACATGTCCATATCTTTCATACTTTGTGCCCAGTGTTTGTTAAAAAGTCTCAAACCCAAGCTGAGCTAACCCCTGATGACATCTCAAGAGTTGTTTTAACAGACTTTAAAAAGCTTCTTTAAAGTCACCGAGGGAATTATACAACTGTGTTCAGGAGCTGAGCAGCACTTCCCATAACAAGTAAACTGGTCTCTATGAGAAAATAAATTGTGAGTGGAAAATTAGGAGCCTCAAGTTAGAGTTGAAACAATTAAACCAAATGTTCTCTGGTTCCAGCTTCATAAATGTGAGGCTGCTTTCTGTTGTATTCTGTTTAGTAAACTGTATGTTTGGGTTTGGGACTGCGACGTCAACTTGGGCTCTAAAAAAAAAAGGAAAATGGGTAAATATTTTATTATTTTATTACATTTGAAAGAAAAAGAGATTCAAAGATTTATCAATTGGCACAGAAGAATTCTACTTGAACTAGAAGGGCACTCAGAGAGAGCAGACCTTCACCAAGGCTGTTTCCATAAGTAAAAAACAATGCGTGTATCCGCCTCGTGTTTCAGATCAGCTCCAATGTAATGGTTTCTTCCTCGGCCCATGCTACACCCTTCCACCAAGTTTCGTGAAAATCGATCGAGTAGTTTTTCCGTAATCCTGCTGACAAACAGAAAAACAACCAACAAACCGAACCAAAAACATAACCACCTTCGGCAGAGACAGTAACTGAAAGACTAAAGGAAATTTTTGAATATTAAAATATATTTAACATTACTAAAGATATAATTTATTTACAGAATAAGTACATTTTAAAAGGACTTGAGGGAACATCAGGTTTGGGCATAATGTGGAGAGAAAACGTCCATTCTTTCAGTTTGATTACTCAAACAGTACAAAGCGAGAGAAGCGGGTTGTTGAGCAAGGCTTTACTTCAACACAAGGTAAAACTGGCAATGTCCCTGACAGTTGGCACTGTGCAGGGTGCAAGTCGTGCAGAAAACATGTTTTCTCATATTGGTCTCTTGTGGGTAAATAGTCCTACGCAATACCCTCCTCTCTGACCTTGTGAAGAATCTTTACCGCAATAATTGTGTTATGGAGGATGAACGTTTGTGCCATCTGTTTATGAAAAGGTACTCGGTCATTATCTGTCATGCAACTTTTTTGTAATTTCATATTAAATATCAGCTTAAAGCATCAGCTCTGTTGCTTTTAGTGTTTATGCAAGTGTGGAATTTTACAAAAAAAGAATCATAAATGTATTGCACAGTAAACTCAGATGTAGTTGGTGAAGGTAAAGGCAAAAGAGCCCTAATAAGTACTCATTCAGGGAACATAGACACCATACTTAAATGTATGTATATAGACTAAACCCAGACAAGATGTATCAACACCTCTGCCTTCAGGCTTTACAAAATATGAAATAACAACAAAAATCTTTATACCCGTCGGCTGCATGAAAGAAAGCATATAAAAGTAACACAATAAACACATAAATAAAATGGGAAGCATTATCAAATTGTGTGTTTCAAACATGAAAAAAGATTTCAACAGATTTTTGTTGAATATACGGTTCCCTTCATGCTGGCTGGATGATTTGTTTAAAATGAAACTGAAGCCTCCTACATTGTCACAATGCCTCCAACTGAAGTCTTGATTCTTGACCTACTGAACACCTTTATTATCTCGTCTTTCTGATATCCCCTTGATAACTGTCGTGACTCAATTTTCTTTTCTGTTTCTTACACTGAAATCATTGAGGGCTTTGTAGTTGGGAATAAGGCAGGCAGAAAGATAAGTGATGAACTGATATAGCTGACCTTCTCAGGCAGTAGTGGAGTCATCAGCACACAGGGCAGGCAAACCTGATGACTCAAACTGTCCAAATCGACTGGTAGGTCAGTGAGTTCATTGATTGGGTTTGAAGTGGAGGCTGCTACGAATGTAACGCAGGGGTGCAGGCACATGCGGAGGAAAAACACAGGCACGCACGCACACAAAGATGCACATTCATACATGAAAAGACCACCATGCTCCTGAAAAAAATTATGCAGAGGCCACGGGGGAGATTAGTTGGGATCCATAGTAGAGATGAAAATGGTCCGTACAGTCACAGCAGTCTGAGTAGTCACGTAACGCCTGACCTAGAATGCGAGGTGCCCCCTTCCCCAAAGGCCACCCTTACACTGAGAATGAAAATATTTACAACAGAGCAGGAATGGAGTTTCGTGAGGAGCACCCCTCCACCACCACATCCTCCGCCCTCTGGCAGCATGTTTTGCCCCACATCACACCAACTCCTCGTGCAGCCTCGAGGCTCTCACAGAGTTGATGGGGACGCTCCTAAATAGTGCCGACGGTGCATGCAAAAGATTTTGAGTCTCACTGTTTAACAACTTTAACTGTCATTCACAGTTTTTCAATGCGTACCGATTCGTTGCACATTCTCTGTGGCCTTGATTGAGCATTAAAATTCTTGACATTGAGCCAGTTTCTTATCATGAAACATAAAGATTTGTGACGCTGACAAACAAAGGATTTTATTTAATTGATGGGTCTCACAAAAGCCTATAGATTATTGCCTTGGGCAAGAAAGTAGGTCATTCCTATTGATAGAGATGATAGGGAAGATGAACGTGACACAATAGATGGGATTCAAAAGCAACAACTCAAGACGAGGTTTCAAAAGTAAAAAGGTCTTTACTCAAGATCGTTTTAAAATACAACAAAAAATCACTCATATGAGGAATAAACGTAGAACAAAAAACATGAACTAAACTAAACTTGACTAAAGACAAAATTTCTATGACGGCTACTTGGTACAAAACACTGGCTGCTCTCTTGGTGGCAAAAACACAAGACGAACTGGCACAGGACAAAGGGAAACAAGGACTATATACACACACACACACACACACACACACACACACACACACACACACACACACGAGGTAATGGGAAACAGGTGGCAACAATCAAATAGGCGGGAAACCTTACAGACAGGAAGTGCTCTGAAACGAGAGGGAAAGGTAATTACAAAATAAAACAGGAAGTGCAATGACAGACAGTGCATAACGAGACGAGACATGAGAGACTGTAACTTAACAAGTGAACAATGAGACAAGACTAAACATAGACTCTAAACTAAACATGAAACATAACATAAATACATTAACACACATGACGGGATGTTACACAAGAAGATCTCCGTGAACCTGCTGACCTCCTCCTCTACACACTGAGGCTGCTGTTGCCTCAATATTTGGGTCAGGATTCCCTGGATAGAGAAGGGCCTCCCTACCTCCTCTCTGTTAGCAACAAGCTAAAGGAATGGAACGTTTTGGAGTAGGAATGAGGCCATAGGCTTATGGCCTCATTTCTTGGAAAGGGTAAATGTCAATAGGCAACAGCAAAGTCATAAATGTAGGGTCAAAAATGTGCAAAAGTAAAATGTTTCCTAAGAACAACCACCACCTTTGTTGCACCCCCTAAAATGATGTGAATCAGTTGTTTCAGCACTGTGTCATTCCTTTTGAAAAGATTAGTCAGTTGAGGCAGGGGTGACTGAGGTGAACTGCTGCTTGTGCGCATGTAGAGTTCACTGAGAGTACAGTTAACAAAGGTCTGTGAACTATACGTGTCCTGGAAAACTCATGGTAGCGCTCCATAGAAAAATTGCATTTCAAACGATCAACCAACCAAATGAATACTTTGATATCCTGATAAATGTTATCAACGGCTTAATCCAGCGAATTATACAATGACAATCGGGGGGGGGCAACTTTTTCTCTAGCGCGTAAAGGGAACCCTGTGCAGCGCAGGCGCGTGCTTCAGTGAACTCAAGTCTTACAATCCTTACAGTATCTTGCCTGTTTACCATAATGACTGCAGCCTGTTGATGATTATAAATCACATGCATTAAATTAGATAAAAAAGCTACTTGCATTAACCTACAGCGTCTCCATAAGAACTACTGTGTGATGCACAAGAACTACTGCAATGATAGGAGTGAGGCAGGCAGACAAGAAGTTCATCTATGTCAAGGTTAAAAAAAGGTATGGTCCACTTTGGGGTGTCTGAAATCGTATTAGAAGATTCTTCCAGGCATGAGAAATATATTATAATATATGTTGTACAGCAGGAAAGAAGACCTTCACTGTAATTCGAAGGGATTGGCCCACAGACCACTGAAATCTCTCAACAAATATTAGACGGATTGCCAATCCAGTTTGAGCAGACGTTCAGATCCAGAGTATAAATCCTATTGGGTTTGGTGATGCCTTGACTTTTCCTCGAGCACCACCATGAGGTGAAAGTTTTTACTTATCCAGTTAAATATCTAAACATTTACAATATGGATTGGCACTCAATTTGGTACAGATATCTATCGTACTAATGATTTTGAAGATCCTCATTTTTCCTCTAGCGCCACCATGAGGTTGACATTTTTGGCTTTTACTGAATTGTCAACTGTTGGAGGCATTTGAAATCTAGCTTAAACATTTAATTAAGTTACCATTATTATTTATTGTAATGTCTTTCATGATCCTTTAGCTTTATATCTAATGCCATCATCAGGTGAAAATGTAAAATAAATATAAAACACTTTCAAAACTAATGATGTTCCCATTAGCCTCAGCTGTGTTTAGTGCTAATAAGCAAATGTTGCAAGCTAACACACTAAATGGTGAACATGGTCATCATTATCTGCTAAACACCAGCATGTTAGCATTGTCTTTGTGACCATGTTAGCATGCTGACGTTAGCATTTAGCTCAAAGCACCACTGTTCAGAAGTACAGGCTATCAGACCCGCTAGCTTAGCTGCAGACTCTTAGGCTATGTTTAAAATGGTATACTAGCGTAACATTCATACTAAGTATGACGTAAATAATAATAATAATAATAATAATACATTTTATTTGGAGGCGTCTTTCAAGACACCCAAGGACAAGGGTAGAGATAAGAGATAAAAACAGCAGGACATTGGAAGGGAGAGCAAACAAACAATACTAGAGATCTGGTGGAGACACAGGAAGAAAGCAATGAAGAAAAAAAAAAAATCACAAAAGGCGGGATAACACACAAAGACAGGAAGTAAAACGAAACATGACATAAGGTGAGTGTTCTTTACAGAGTAAAACAGGAAATAGACAAACTAAAAGCCAGGATAATGAGAGTCTCAACTGCCCCACAATGCATTGCGGCTCTTTAGACTGTCCAATGGTTAAAATAATTAACCATCATATAAAATAGATACTAATACAATACAATAATGATGGCGAGCGAGGCAGTTCGCAGTACGGATTGAGTATGCAGTAAGCAGTACGTTAGTAAGTTAGTCTTCAAAAAAATTAAATAAAAGGTCCTGAGTGCTCGGAAGTGTAGCGAAGGTGCTCTTGGTGGGGAAGACAGAAGTTCAAAAAGAAGAAAGGTCTTCTTGCAAAGTAAAAACCTTTAAATAGATGACTATTTCATGGTGAAATTGTTCATACACTTCAAAAAAGGACTGAATTAAATTTATTCATTAAATCAATTGTCAATCTAGTTGCACTATTTGGCAGTTGTACCCTAAAGTTTCAAAGGTTCTTGACTGTAATGTAATTGTTCAGCTGGTTGATATGCAGGTATTGGGATATGATATGCAGCTGAAGATACTGACGTACTATACGTGCTGTCTTGCTCTCTGCATACATGCAGCCAATAGGTCAACGGCAGTGATCGCCTGTGGAATTTAAAGGGCAGGTCGTGAAGGAGTGCATCAAGTGCAGAAGTATTTGATGAGGTCAATGTTTACTATGAAGCACTTTTTTTTGAGTTTATTATCTGTTGGTTTTGATAACAATATGACACGTTCGACAAAGTGAGATTTATTTTGAAAACTTTGCTCTATATGCAAATGAAAAACAAATGAAAATAAGGGATGAAAGTAGATACAACAATACGGTTTCTCTGCAGTAGTTATGTCATCATGGCCCTAAATCAACTTGTTGATTACATCGTTGGCACAATCTGGTACACTTTGAGCTCGCCACTGACCTGAGCCTCAGAGGTAACTTTGTCAAAGTTTTGACCCCCAGATACAATGTACCCCATGGCCCCATCAACTCATTGCCCTGCCTCTGTTATCTTATCATTATAAACAGCAGCCCTTTGCTGGATGTCATCATGCACCGAAGTCCTGTCAGCCTGCCTGCTGGTGGGCATTCAGCGGAGCCTGTGCGAGGCAGAGCACGGATAGGTTTGCGTGACGAAATTAGCCTCAAATTGCCTCATCTCAGTTTAATGGTGGTTATGGACCAAATAAACTTTCAGCTGGCCCTTATTGCCACTGAGCAAAACAATGAACTTATAAGGCTCCGGTAAACTATTTGTTCTGTTGCTGAGTCCTCAAAGAGGGCACCACAAAGAGTCAAAATTAATTTGTAACCCTGTCTCCTCGAAAGGACATTAACATAGTACTTATTATGTTTTGTAGGGAAACATAATTGCCACATGGATTGTTTACTGGCATGGCAACATTTCATTTCATTTTGTGTTTGAAGCACTTTGGTTAGAAGTTTATCGTTTCATTTAAATGTTAGTAAAGTACACACGTCATGTCTCTTGCATCAAGTCACTTTGAACTTTTTCCAACTTTAACCAGGTGTCCAAACATAACCATGGAAAGGTTTAATCAGGCTTTACTTGCTGCGAGTGAACATTGTAGGAAAACAAATAAAACACGACATTTTGTGACTTGGCAAATACTTTGATTAACCATGTTTCCTCATTATGTTGCAAATTAGCAAACTACAAATGTTATTTCTAGTAGACAGCAGGGTTGGTATCTCAGATACCATGCTAGTGGTCTAATGGTTTGGCTTCCAATTACAACACCAGAAGGTTGTGAGTTCAATGCCAGGGCTGCCACCATTGTACCCCTGAGCAAGGCACTTAACCCTGAGTTGCTCCAGGGAGACTGTCCCTGTAGTTAGTTCTCTGTAAGTCACTCAGGATAAGAGCGTCTGCTAAATGCCCTGTAATGTAACAATTCCTGGATCAGGGCTAAAGTCCTCCTTCTTTGTGGTGATTGTTTTGCATTCCTACTGTATCAAACTTCTCCAGTTAAAGATAATGTATATTACACTGAGAGTTGTTTGGCTCACACCTCATTTACATCTATATTTCGTTTTCCGTATTCATTTAAACTGCTGAACCCCAAAACTCAACTCTTCCTTTTTTTACTTTAAACTGTCCATGTACTGATGGTCATCTGCTGCTTCAAGCCAAGACGTTTTTGTGGTTCTAACATGTGTAAACTAATAATCATTTGCTGCAAAGACGATGTATTCTGCTGTATATCAGATGGATTACTGAGATTTGATTAATCTCAATTTATTATCTTTAATCCATGTAGTTTGCCTGAAGAAAAGTAAATGGATAGAGTTAAGATGAGGTGAAGCAGACTTGGAGACAACCTGTGCTGTATTTACTGTGGTTTGGGGGTGAAGAGTTTACTGTATTATCATCACTCCCCAATCTCTTCTTGTTGCATGTTTACAGGGAGTGACGGAGAGATTAGACACTAAATAACTTCTCTGTACATAGTTTACATATAGATAAGTCTGCTCCGCAGCAGTATATTTCTTCTACACTGTCCATGTAAAAGCGACTAAGCCTTGAGGCTCCAGGTTTACAGTTAGACCGGCTCCGTGTTAAAGTCCAAACAAATAGAAACAAAAAGACGTGTTTTCAATATAATAAAGATTTCATTTCAGAGAAAAGTACATTTTGTACAAAACCCCTAAAATCTTGTTATAACTAGAAACAAACACAAAATGGTTTGTTAAATAAACTGATTAACTGACACCTGTATAAAAACTGTATAATACCGCTTTACCGGGCGACACCTGAGCTCTGGCTGCTTGTCCATATACAGGAGTGGTAAAGGGGAAACATGGGCAAAAGGTGGTGGCTCCAGTAAAGGCTCCATATTGGATCTCCAATTTAATATTTAATATGTGAACTATAATAACAAACCCATTTACAAAACACAATAGTACAAAAAAGTAAATAAACTGAATATCAAATGGGGCAACAACGATATTTTACCATATATTGAAATGAGGTCTTTGGCTCCTACATTAAACACATCAGTGTCATGCTCTGTATTGGAACTATGTTAAATTGCATCGTCCCTATCAAATACAATTCATAAATAAGTGACTGTACTGATGGGAATAATTCAGTTATGGTTCCCTCCACCGTCAGAGCTGGAGTAATCACTTTGATTATCGCTCTTTATTTAGAGTGAGTGTTAGGAGATGAAACAGTGTCCAGGGGTGAGAGCATAACAACTCCTTGTTGGATAACAAGTGTGTTTACTACAGAATGATGGACAGTTCTGCACATATGGTACAACAATAACCAGAGCACTGGCGTGCTGAGAAGGGGCCTTACACACTTCCAGGAAATGTTGTGAGTTCATTCTTGCATGACATGTGGTGGGTGTAACTTCTCATTCATTCATAAAGAGAGGGTGAGCAAACAGTGGAGCCTCAAAGGAAGCTTTTCAAGAACGAGCAAAGAGATGTGAACACACCCTGCCTCTCATCAGGTGCAAAACATTCCTGAGTGTACAGTACCATTATCAGGTTTCATTGGGAACATAACTATATTGCTCAATGACATAGTAAACACAAGGAGAGAAATGGGGATAAAAACCATCACAAACGGCATGTTGAGACACTGCAGTAGCTCAAACTAAACTCCTTCATAGTGAAACAGTGTCTTTTGTTTATGAGTGTTCACTTGTGGGCAAAGATGAAGGCAGAACAAGTTATTCCAACTCCTTTTTCTAATGTAGAAATGAGTTGCACGAGCCATGTTTTGATCTCTCTTCATGCAGATTTATTGTGCCCATTAAGCTTAATGTTAGGGGAAAGAAAAGCATAAAACCAACCAACCCATACTTGCTCAAGAAATAGATGATGTTTATTTCGTGTTTCTGTCTGCTCAGACCACCTAGAGAGATATTTTCAAAGCTGAGGCTGAGGCACACTCGACTGCTCCGAAATCACAAGAGAAAAACAGTTGAGTTTGACTGACATTAATAATAATAATAATAATAATAATAATAATAATATATTTTATTTATAAACGCACTTTTCATTTGCGTAAACAAAACTCAAAGTGCTAATTTGCCAGTGATGTCAGTCACAACTGCTTGTAAGGATGTATAATGTGGTGGTGATGGCCTAGTGGTCTAGTGGTACGCCTTCCAAACAGAACACCAGATGGTTGTGAGTTCAATACTGCCACCACTGTACCCCTGAGCAAAGTACTTAACCCTGAGTTCCTCCAGGGGTACTGTAGTTCATGTAATAAAGTTCTTTATCTGTTAAAAACATCTGCAGCACGAATGTTTGTGTTGCATCTGCATTTCCAGATGTTGCTTAGGGCGCCATGAAGGCGAGCCAGCGTAGGCAGTTATACTTTATGCTAGCCATGGCTTTTATGGAGGGCAATTTTGGTCTGTTGGTCATAATATCTCAACACCTGCTTGGTGCAGACGTTGATGATGTCCAGAGGATGAATGGCCAGTGGATGAATGGCACCGACTTTAATGCCATTGCACTCACATGTGTGGTTTTAAATGCAATGTACCGACAACTGTTGGATGGATTGGGGAATTTTGGTTTGGTCTTTTAATTTCCCCACAGGATGAAATTTAATAAACTTATTTTTTTAATAAATTTAAAAATGGTACACAAAATGTTAATGTGTTCAATACTTTGTTTAATGAGCGAATACCTCCAAAACTAACAACATCACCATCAGCCTTTGTAGCTACTCGTGTGTTTAGTGTTAAGAAGCCTATGTTAGCATGCTAACAGGCTAAACTAGGATAGTGAACATGGTAAACATTAAATCTGCTAAACATCAGCATGTTAGCATTGTCATGTTAGCATGCTGACGTGAGGGTTTACCTCAAAGCACTGTTGTAGGCCTACCTAAAGCTGCGTCCCAGGTAACTCCCAGGTTTGAATTTTCCATGTTGAAATTTCCAACGTCCAGACTTTAAGCATTCCAGGTGCCCAATGCCAAATGTAAACATGTACGTTGTATCATGTGTGCAGGTGACCTGTGCGTGACTGCCGTATGGGATTGTGCCCCATTCCCAGGCTTTCCCCTCCTTTTCCATGTCCCTGTTTTTTATTTCTATCATCTTCATTGGTGTTTACAAAGTCTGATGTGGTTTCATCCAGCTCATCATTCACGCTTGTTGTTACAACATCTGTCTGGCTTTTGGTGCCAGTGTGCAGGCCGTGCCCACGCTGTGTGTGTTGATGTCGTAGAGAAACAAAGCCCCTGGGTCATCCAGCCTGATCAAAACAGGATTTTTAAATGCTGTTCAGTACGCTTGCCAAGGGCTAACCCAGTTGTTTTGGAAAACACGGCAGTATATTAGCCTGTTTTTTATGTGTGTGTGTGTGTGTGTGTGTGTGTGTGTGTGTGTGTGTGTGTGTGTGTGTGTGTGTGTGTGTGTGTGTCTGCTCTGTTATGCTGTTATGAGCTGTGCAACTGAGGTGAGATATTCCTTGGAAAGGAGCCAACTTGTTGAGTTCAGAGGGGTCCTTGTGTACCCTGCTCTGAACTCTTACAACCCCAGTGTGTGTGTGTGTGTGTGTGTGTGTGTGTGTGTGTGTGTGTGTGTGTGTGTGTGTGTGTGTGTGTGTGTGTGTGTGTGTGTGTAGAAAGGGTGAAAGGGGTGGTAAGTAAATGAGTGAAGGAGCTAAAAAACATGCACCAGTCGACCTCGCCTGTGCCAAACAGGGTGGAAAGTGATGTCCTCCCAGCACTTATTTGCGTGGATGTGACAGTGATAACATGCAGTACCTCCCACTTTGAAACACCTCTTACCCTCAATAAACCCACCAGGAGAGAGCACATGTCTGAGTTATCATGTGTCCTGTAGATGTTCATACAGCTCACGTTTCATACAGGAAAATAAAAACCCTCACCGAAAGATATCCAAATAATGTTGTTAACATTGTCACAGTAACAAAATAACAAACTAGCTTAGCACACACATACACAACAACCATTTTAGACTTCTTAAACAAAAATAAAGACAAAATAATGAGCATGAAATGTTCTTTGTTAGAAGAAACTCTGTTTTAAACTGAGCAGGGGTCCCAATATAATTTAAAATATATATTTTGTTACACAAAATGATGTTCTTTTGATGTGCTTATATGATATGATGCAGTACTTTAATACTTATCTAATGAGTAGTATACAAAGTTTTGAACCCACATGGACCGCTATTTGATTTAGGGGAGAAAAGGGGACCGAAGATGATGAAATAAACACATCAAATAAAAACACATGATTGGTTAATGCTTCTCTGCGTCATTGGAGTGATGAAAAAGGTCGACGCCAGCTCAACTTTGATTTGTGGCAGGTGGCAGATTGTGGCTTCAAGTCTCAGGCTTCCATTGAAAATGACTTGTAGCTCGTTGCTTTAAATGTTTTATTTGTATGCAATGCTTTACCATTTGTGAAAAGACTATATAAAAATTAAGAACTAGCCTCTTATTTAAAGTCCCCAAAAGACCGGAATCCATTCACTTACGAACATTTTAGCCTTTACTTCTTTGTTTGCTTTGAAAAGATCAGATAAAGATAAATCCTTTAGAAAATGTTACATTTTTTCTAACTTACTTCTTACCACTAGACTAAACCCACTGACCCTCTTTTTTTATCGGATTATTTTGTTTTTGTTTCTTACTTTGTTTTATCATTACCCTACTGACCCTATTTACCCTACCCCATTGTTCCAGTTCCCATGAGGGGATTATTGAAAAATAAATAAAAGAGGAGATCTATTTGAACCATGCCTAGCAGGGGAGCGTGATCTGATGTCCAACTATTGCCCATTTCTATTGTTCCTTTCCAGGTACTTGAGAAGGTTGTGGCAGCACAGCTAGTTGACCACTTAGAGGTCAATGCACTCCTTCACCGCCAACAGTTTAGAGCCAAATATTCCACAGACACGGCTAATTGTTATTTCATTGAAATTGTAAAGTGTTCCTTGGATGGACGTAATGTCGTAGGGGCAGAGTCAACCATGGCATTCTCCTGTCCATCAGTGGCTGCAACATAATCATCTTTTATTGAATTCAAGAAAAATCAGTTTCTGTGTTTTTCCATTAAAAAACAGAGCTCACTTGAAAGTTTTAAAATCAAACAAACAACAAAGGTTTATGGAATATTTTTAGAGGTGAACTCAATGTAATAAACATGTAAAGAAATAATAATACTTGTTTTAAATTAATCAGGCACTACATACTATAAACTCTCTGTGCAGCACATCAGTTTCATGCTCTGTATTAGGACTTTGTTAAGTTGTATCGTCCCTATCAAAAAGAAAATGTAATTCCTTACTTCTCCTTGTCTCTTGGTAATACTTGTCTGATGTCTGTTAAACCTGCATTGCTCAATAAAGAAATGAAAACACGAAATATAAGCTACATGTGTACAGTTGTTTGCGTGTGTGCAGGCTCACTCTGCGTCCTTGTCGGTTGATTTTTCGGGGGCCAGCGGGGCCACAGAGTGACTGACCTCTCCACAGATGCTATTACACATCGACGAGGCAGCCCATCTGATCAATAACCCCTCACTGCGTAATCACACCAACATATGTTTGTGTGTGTGTGTGTGTGTGTGTGTGTGTGTGTGTGTTTGTCCTCTCTCTGTCTCCCTCCATCTCTCTTTCCAAACTCTGTTTTTGCGACTGTATTTCATTTAACCGTATCGATTTCTCCCTGAACCACCTCCTCAAGGTCTGCTGCTGGAGGACTCTGATCTGTAGCTGTAAAGTTGTTGTGCTCTTTTTTTTTTTCTTTTTTTTTTTTTTTACTGTGGACAGAACGTTGAAAAACAAGTTGGAGTTTCACATCTATGTGGCCTGAGCGTTCGATAAGCCAAAGAATATTTAGAGTGTTTTAGCTTCTGGTAAAATGTCCTTGTAAAAGCTGTGAGGTGTAGTAACTCTTAATAATGCATCAGTGACAGTTTATTGGGTGGTAAATATTATTTCAGCGTAGCGGAAGTCATTTTCTCCGAAAGAGCTCAGTAAAACTTTGATTGCTTCTGTTCAGCATTAAGTTAATAAGCCTCTGTGGGCATTAACTGCTGTCATTTGTGTTCAGTTACAGTGTGTGGCTGTCAGTCCGAAACAAAGTCTGTTAAAGGGCTAAAAGTACTTTTTTTGGAAACATGTGTGGCGAGAAGAAATGGAAACCAGGAGTTCAGGTATAACAGAGGTTTACAGACAACTTTTCACAGACAAAACAATCTCAGTTCAAGGTGTTTCACATGGTCTTCATCAGCAGATTGAGTTTACTCGTTGACAAGGAAGTGTAGATGTTCGAACTTTCATCTCACCTCATCCATGTTGGCTTAAAATGTAATATTAAAGTGCTCCGAAAAACATCTAAACATCTAAAGACCGACTGCAACTGAGCAAAATGCAATCGCTGATGATGAAGACTGTATGTACAGTTGAGTTATTGCACAAGTTATTGTAAGTATAGTCAGGACTATATCTAAACTGTGCAATACTGACTTTTCTTACAATATTGTGTGCAATAGTTATTCAACTGTGCAATACTCTGATTACTCTGGCATTAATATTGTATTTATACGGTACCTTAAAGTTATATTCTTATTTATAATACTTAGCATTTAAACACCTAATCATAGATCCCATTTTCATCAATAATACCTTTTACACTTTTGTATGTATACATATCTATTGTTGTTATATATTGTAGTACAATGCACACATTTTTTACAATAACTTCTTTATGTTTTATATATTTGTATTCTAAAATGAAGATACAGTATAACCTAACCCAATTTCTCAACTGGGATCAATAAAGCATTTCTGGTTCTGAAGTCAAGTTTATGTGTATAGTAATCTTACCTTTCAACAACAAGGGAGAGCGCTTTACATAAAACATAAACACATTGAGTATAAAAGAAACACAAGACAAGATAGAAAGACATATATAAATGCAATTATAATGTTTGTTTGTATGTCACTCATGATAATGTATTTTCAGTCATTCCCTTTTCTCTGGAAAATTGTTTAAATGGATTACATTAAATAAATATACAGTGGCTTAAGAGAGTATTCAAACTTTTTGCACACTTAATTGGCTAGAAACATGTAATACATTTCCTTTTTTTGGCAATTATTCTACAACAACACCCCGCAATAACAAAGCAAAAACACAATTTTAGAAGAATCTGCAAATTCACCAAAAATAAATCACCTTTTGACATTTTACATTTTTCATTTTATTTATTAAACATTACAAGTATTCAGATTATTTGTCACTGGCCAACAAATCGAGCTCAAGTGAATAATTTAAATTATTATTTAAGTGTGCAAAAAGTGAATAATTTCTAACACCACTGTATCAACCATCAATATACAGTTTGAATATACTGTATGTCCTACATTAAAATGTAAGAAATCAACAACATAAAAATGATTCCTACTGTAAATCAGGACTGTCATGTCTACAGAAGAGTACAACTTGTTGAACTGCCCCTTTTTTTTTAAACTGACTTACGCCTTATCAAGCTTTTGCCTCAGAGGGTCACAGGGTCAGAAAAACATTTTGTGCATGTCGTCCATTTACGGTAAAAAGAAACCCCCCACAAATGATAAACTCGGGGATAGGAGGTTTGTGTGCGTCGCCAGCAGCATGTTTATTTGTTTGACCCGAGCTGTGTTCTCTATTAACGGCCTGCAGAGGAAGTCAGGGCCCTGCGGTCTGCTGCCTCCTGGGGAGCACAGAGGAGATATCCGTCTGTTTGTCATTAAAGGGTCAATCTGTCAACATGACCTGATCAAATAACTATTACACATTTTGGCAGCTATGTGACGTGTGTACTTCTGTACTGCAATTGGAAAAAATTTGCCAGGGCAACTAGAAGTTTGTTCAGCACCCGCTGTTCCATTTGTTGGACATGTGCATGTGTGTGTGTGTGTGTGTGTGTGTGTGTGTGTGTGAGTTTGTTTTTCTGTTGCGTAAATTAATGCAACAGTTGTAACATATTGATCAAAGCAGCAGATTCATACCTTTCAGACTCCTTTTGTTAAATTTAATTATTGACCTTCTCATTTTTAAGATTTCCTCTCGTCCTCTGAACGAGGCCAGCTGGATGCTAATAACAATTTTCTTGTGTTTTTGGTTTCAGGTGACAATGAAGCAACTGTGCTGCTTACTTGAAGATAAGACATTAAAAACCAGTAGGGAGCTTTTATGTAAAAACATCAACAGATTAACAGTGGAGAAAAGTGACAAAATACATTGACTTAAGCACAGTACTTAAAGGGACAGTTCACCCAAAAAACTCAAATACACATTTTTCCTATTTATCAATCTAGGTAGAGATAGAGACATAAAGATGTCTGCCTTCTCTTGAATACCATTGAACTAGATGGTACAGTACAGTTTGCTGATACTATATCTGTACTTTCACTTAAGTAGGATTTTGAATGCAATTTATTTTTAGATTGTTGTATTTCTACTTTTACTTGAGTAAAGAATCTGAGTACTACAGGGAGGACACGTTTTGTACTTGTGTTGCCAGCATTAAAAATGAACCTGAGAGCTCCTGTCGGGTCATTAGTTTGATGTGGACGTATAGTGAGGGTATACAAACTGTACAACAAGGTCACAGGTTCATCCGGACATATGTAGGTGTGTGTGTGTGTGTGTGTGTGTGTGTGTGTGTGTGTGTGTGTGTGTGTGTGTGTGTGTGTGTGTGTGTGTGTGTGTGTGTCATCATAGCAAAATGTGCTCCTGGAGACACCTACTGTCTACCTACAGGTCGGTTTTCAATACTTTGGAGTTTGTCTGTGGACAGACTGCCACACACTTGTAGTTGGTCACTTGGGTTCAAGTGATAATTGAAATAATTTTTGCATGGTTCTATACATTTTTTATTTATTTTTTATTAAAATACTTCTCATGGTGCTTTGTTGTAATGATGCAGATGTAGCCTAATGTTTGATACAATTACTGATCAGTATGATTTTTCAGGATTTAATGTGCAAAGTGTGCATTAAACCTGAGCATTAGTGTGATGCAGATCTGATGTTAAACCTTTGGAGGACCGCTACTGGCTGAATCAGTGTTTGAGGAAGATTGTTTTCCTATTTTTGCAGTTTTTCTGACTCTTGAGTCAAAGTTTTTGACTGTTCTCTTACATTTTTTGACACACCAGCCGACTCTATTAGGATCAGACTTATATTTCATCATTTAGGATATTGAGTTGAAGACACATCCTCTTAATTCAACACTTCTTAATGGAGACATGACATTTGTTTTATTATATTTTGTCTTTTACTTCTGTGTGAAAAAATATATAAAGAATACTCATCAATTGTCAGATAAAAAAAATCTAAATTAAAGTGGATTATGTATACATGTAGAAGTTCTGCTTTGGTTATTCAGTAAGTTTTATTATTATATTATTGACTTGCAGAGCATTATCTTTTTTAGACTTTTATGAATTAATTATATTTTTTCATGTTTATGCTGCTCACTAGGATCCTACCTTTGTTGTTACTTCCTGTAATCCTGTTTTTCCTCTTTCTGGCGTCCTCTTCAGTATGTCATTTGAATTTAAAATAACCTTATTTCTTCGTCAATTCTTCAACATCATTTATTATTAATAATAATCAGAAGATGTTTGTCTGTAAATGTACAGTGTGTTTTCCCCTCTTGGGATAATATCACACAGCGTGCACATGCTGAGTGTTGACTCATGCTGTTTGAGGCCTTTAACAGTACAAACCTTGATGTGTTTGTCCCCTGACACAGATTCAATATTGCCATCTTGTTTGGCTTTTTCACAAGTGTTGAACTCAAAGCCTTTGATGGACAGATAGAGCACACAAAAACACTGCCAAGTGTTATAACACAGGCAGGAGTAACTTTACCTTTGGTTTCTCAGTCGCACTCTTTGCTTTGGAGAGCTGCCAAGGGTCATTCACCTGAAATGTGTGTAGAGGTGAACTCAAAACAAGTGTCATCTGTTTGTGGGTACAAGGATGTGAAGAAGGTAGATTTGGAAGGGGCATTTCAGCGAGATGAAGTGGAGAAAGTAAAAAAAACACTCCACTAACTTCCATAAACCACAGACAATTAGTTAAAAATGACAATACCGAAATTTATAAAGACCTTTATCGAGTGTTCCTGCAGACATTTTGTGAATTAGATTGGCCATTCTTCATTTACACACAATTAGGCTGCATTTTGGGTAATTTGTTTACGCTTAACATACAATTGTGTATATACGTATACATTTCCACAAATATCTAGAGTGAACATTATAGACTTTGTAAGGGTATATTTTGTATGTACCGAATAAAGTGGCCCCTGAGTGTCTGTACAGAAAATATGAAGCTACAGCCAGCAGCTGGTTAGCTTAGCTTAGCACAAAGACTGGAAACAGGGAAACAGCTAGCCTGGGTCTGTCCATGGGAACACACAACACGCTGTGAAACCAGTGAGATTTAGACGTGTTAGTAGGCAGATTTTGTTTGAAATAACAATTTGTGTATTTGGTTTGACTGACTGCATTCCTTGTGTGTTAGTCTATTTATTTAACATTTTATCTTTGGTTATTTGATGCACATATGAAGCTTTGTATGTTTAGTGCATATGTAGTGGTTTCACGGTTTTACCTTCTGCCAAGGTTATGATTTGGGCTGTTTTTTTTATTTTAAGTTCTGATTGGGCTGGAAGATATGGTTATTCATATCTGGCAACACTGAATATATTACCTACAGAAGATGGTCAACAGCAGTTAACTCCTGTGCTGGTACTCCACTCTGCTTCTCCAAACTGTGGTCATGCTGACTGCTAATCTAATACTCTGACTGTTGATAAGTACCTCATACAACCCCACTTAACATTCAAAAACTCAGCATCTGTGCCATCAGACCTAAAGTAGTATGTGACATCACATTTTTCTAAATGAGCCCCGCCCACTTCAAACCAAATAGAAACAAAGAAAAACAGAAAACTCTCATGCGAAATGTTCATGAAATAATTTCACATAGCCTTTAAAGAGAAAGCAACACCATTATGAACTTCAAGTTAGCATAATATAAACATTAATTAAAAGTCTGACTGGATCATTTCAGAGGTTATTTTTTTATTAATAATAGAAGTTATTACAGCACAGTTATGTTGTTCCAATGCAGTCGGCAGTCATCTGTGCTGCAGAGAGACTTGTTGACTGGCCTCCTGCTGGATGAAGCCATTAGCACAAAAACACATGTGGCATAGGTATGTGTGTGTGTGTGTGTGTGTGTGTGTGTGTGTGTGTGTGTGTGTGTGTGTGTGTGTGTGTGTGTGTGTGTGTGTGTGTGTGGGTGTGTGTTTCCAAGTTAGAATCCATGGGGCGCTCTGGGAGGTACGTCACTTGTTTTCTCCAAAAAATGAAGAAACTATTCTGGGAATGTTCTGCAAAAATTTAAATGAAAAGTATTGAGATCTTCTCCCAAATTAAGAGTACATAAAGTAAAAGTACATCAATGTTATCACCAAAATGTAGGCTAATTTTAAGTGCTGGGTATTTTAATCTACAACACTGTGTCATACTTTAAAGACAGATCCTTATAAACTGAAGTTTATAAACTCAGGAGATATTTTGTGAGTAAAATCATCACTAGTAAAAACTGAAGCTGTCAAATGAATGTAGTGGTCCTCAAGTACGTACCTAAAAAGATTCATTATACATTCATCCCAAATCTAAGGTAATCTAAAAATGATCATTTTACTCATGGTACGTTCTGTGAATGCTGGAACCTAAAGTAATAACTTGAAAATGGAATTCCATCTGAAAAATACATTTTAAAGAATAGTGTCTAAAGCTACAATGTTTTAGATTTGGCACCACACAGTGGTACAAAGGAAATAACACACACGGTAGCAGACATGCTCAGTGCATTTACATGAACACTGGTAGCCTGGTTATGTTTGTTCATGTAAACAGGATCATTTGAATTATGCTATAAAATCAGATGAAGATTCTACAAACTGCACCTTTACATACACTGCAAATACACGATGACCTGAAAGGTTAAACACGTTGAATCACCACCTCAATCTAAAAACAATGAGCTTCATTTTTTGTTTTTATTTCCAGCAGGGCTATTGCACATTACGAGGTGTTATTTTGTTCATGTTCTATAAGACTAAAACTTCTTCTTGCATCCAAGATTATCATGGCTCTTGCATAACTGTGTAAGTATATTATAATGTTGTAGCTGGTCATTTTAAATGTTTATTAACTAACTTTATGTTTAAACTGTCGGGTAACTAATCTTTAACCAGTGTATCATATATTTCAACAAGGAATCTGCAAAGTAAAACATTGTAAAGACTGCTGGATTACTCTGATGGCGCCACAATCTTTAGGTCATAAACTGCTGATGTGTCCTTGAGCAAAGCACTCAACACGAGTGGATTGGCAGCTATTATAGGCTGTCAATATAACATCCCATAATAACATGATCAGCTATGCTGATACTAGGATAGGTTAAATGTGACCACTGAGAGAAGAATTCCTCCATTTCCATTCCATGGTGAAACTGGAGATAATTTCAGATATTTTATATACTGCAGTTTGTTGTTTAACCTATTATAATACATCATTTATAAGTTGTTAGTTTTATTTTGTATTAAAAAATGTAATCTGCAAAGCAAATAGTATGTTTAGTACATTTAGTGGAGTACAAAGTACAATATTTGCTTCCAAATTGTAGTGGAGTAGAAGTATAAAGTGGTATAAAATGGAAATACTCATGTAAAGTACAAGTACATCCAAATTGTACTTAAGTACAGTACTAGTAAAGGTACTTTTGAGTGTCCATTACATAGGAAGTAGTGAATAAATTGACCAGGTATGAGTGACAAGAGTGGAAAACGTTGACCCTCTTCAACTTTAACCTGAGCAGAAGTCTAATGAACCACAATATGTACATAATTAACAATACATACATACATAACACCTGTGTGGGTGTTCAGGGTCTTCAAAAGGTTGCATGTTGGAAAGAGGATGGTGTGTTAAAGCAAAACATACAGCAGTGTAAAACATTTGGGGGTGGTTTTATTTCTTGCATGGTTTTTGTATAAAAACAAGTAAATGTGATCGATCATTTGTGAAATAGAACAACAGGAGTTGAAACTAGCATTTATAAAGAAATATTATCAGTGGTCAACAGTCAGAGTATTTTGGTCCAGTAAACTTTTAAGAGCATGTTTAAAACATTGAGATAAATTGGTCTTACATAAAGTGCAAAGAAAAGGCTCTTGCTTTATGCTCTACCTGAGACTTTGAGTTTGTGAGACATAGCTTACAGATTATGGTTTCAGTCAACTATTATCGATGCAAAAGGTTAAACCACTGATACAGAGGAGCACAACAGGAACATCGCAGTAGCTGATCAGGATTATTTCATGACTACAGGTGTTTTTCCATTACTACAACAGACACCTTGGCCAGCATTATCATCCAGACAGGAGCCTGTGTTTCAGTGTGTGAGAGGACATGGCTGAACCCCAGTTTCTTGTACAGCGACACAGCAGCTTTCTGAATGGAGCTGGTCTCCAGCACGACCTTGGAGAAGCCTTGTTCCTTACAGAAGTCCACCACAGTCTGAGCCATCCTGAAGCCCAGGCCCACGCGTCTACACGATGGGGAGATGATCATTCTGAAAAGTTCCCCGTGTATTTCTTTCCCATTTTGTTTACCCACTACAGCCACCATACCCATGATCTGGGCCCTCCCATCAACCTCAGCCTCCGCTACCCAGAAACAGTCATTCGGTTTGCTCAGATAGTTCCCAGGGATGTCCTGCATGTCTGTCCGGAGTTTCTCCCTGACGTAGCAGGCATATAGCTCATGACAGCAGTAGTAGACAAGGCCCACCCAGGCTCCTGGTAACACCACAGCCCCTAACACGGAGCCGAGCAGGTAGCCAGCGACACACAGAGCCAGCGTTATGGCGAGGTAGAGAGGGCTGGTTATGGCGTTGTGAAAACATGGACGGATGTGCTCCTGGATGCCGATGCTGAACAGGTTGAGCACTGTGTCCTTGTCTGAGGGACTGTACCGTCGGAATCACCAGCTGCATGACCAGAAGGAACTAGAGGAAAATAAAATAAGGGATTCACACTTAAAATCTGATCTTATCTTACTTAGTTCACTCATTTGGGGGGCCAGATGTTGCAGCACAAATGTGTATCTGTGTCAATGAGGCCTGTAAATAGTATTGCTCTTGTTCAATCATATAGCTGATATAATTTATGTGTGAAATGTGTAAGCAATATAGTTTTGAATTGAGCCCATAGAGACAAAAACTCACACACATCAAATAAGATTTGCATATGGAAACAGCTTGAGACAAGAGCATTAATGTAGCAGATGCTTAAGAAAATACTTCTGGTGGATGTTGTTGGATGTATTGGTGGACATGTATTAGCCCAATATGTGGAATATTAAGATTCACAATGATTAGTCCAATAATCAATTATTTGATTGACAGACTTTTGACAATGTTTTCTTTTCGTTATAACATTTTAATGGAGTATCTTTGGGTTTTGAACACAACTACTTGTAGGAAGCCCTGTGCTGTATTAACGTTACTTTTAATAACACGTAATGGGCCCACTGCCAGGGTTATTATTAGACAAACTGCACAGATAACTTCAGATGTATTACTTCAATTACAGTGTTATAAACCGTCTCCTGTGCTAGCCTGAACTGTTAGCCGACTGATAACATGGCCACCGCAGTAAAGCCATCACAAAGCGTTACAAACTAACACTCATCACAGGTAATAATCCCGTGTTAGTTGAGTCAGAAACCCCGTAGATTAGAAGAACCGTTAGTATCTACCGTTGAGCTAACGTTAGAAGAAACTCAACGTTAGCAACTTAACTTTAGTTACGTTAAAGGCCTGCAGTTCACTATTGTTTATGTGTACAAGAAACTTCTTTGAAACGTTGTAGGCTTAAAACAAATTGAATTCCCACTTAGCGTAACTTAATTGTCTGCGAGCGACGTTATAACATCACATTTAAATGAAACATGAAGCTCTCTTTACTTACGTTACTGTGGCAACTCGTGAAACAGGTGGTCCTTGTTGAGGAGCGGGGCGACTACCGGACGATGGAGGTAACACTAACTTTCCCTGTTTGAAATGTAGCTTTACTGGGTTACGGCGTGGACAAAGACGTGATCTTAAAATACTTTTGTATCTTTATGTCGGGTCAAAGTACGGTGAAAAAGTAAAGATAGTAAAGATAACGCTCAGCAAGTGGACAGAACATAAATAACTTGGGAAAAGGCGCCCCCTAGATATTATCATTGTATTGGTAACCAAAACTCTCTCTCTCTGACCTCTCTTTAACCAAATCACACACATTTAGGTTGATATATGTGATCTTCTTTTCATAACTCATGTAAGAACCAGAATAATGTAATATTATCTCACTTCCATCCACTGAAATATAGTTTACACATAATTGTGATTAATATTTTATTGTGTGTGTATTTATTCATGACATTTTGGACTTTTTTGTTTGATTTAAGACTTCCTATACACTTTGGGTGCACTTATCCCATGCAGCCTACGTTGTGGTAAAATAAGTATTATTAAAGTAAAAGAAGCAATAGCCTTGCACAATGTAAAAATACTCCATTACAAGTAAATCTTACTCAAGCAAATCTGCATAACTTAAAGAATAATAATAGTCAATAATAATAATAATAAT
The DNA here is from genome assembly GCF_900634415.1 of Cottoperca gobio. Taxonomy (NCBI): domain Eukaryota; kingdom Metazoa; phylum Chordata; class Actinopteri; order Perciformes; family Bovichtidae; genus Cottoperca; species Cottoperca gobio. Next base: position 22,494,979 of record NC_041359.1, read on the forward strand.
AATAATAATAATAATAATAATAATAATAATAATAGTGACGATAAGTAGGTTATTATTATTATCATTATTATATTTATTATCATATCACTGATGCATTAATGTGTATTTTGCTGTTTTTCTTCTCATTCAGGGAACATTATTAAATATTATTATTATTAAGGTTATATTTTAACTCCCAATAATAAAATAATTACTCCACATCGACCACATCCATTCATCTACAGTAAGATGTGAGTCATGTCGGATGAAACTCATCTAGAGGAATCCCATACAGTATATACATGGGAATATCATACCCACATAGTGCCTCCAACTCCCTGTCAATATTAGCTTATGTCAATTTTAGTAAAATCCTAAAGTAATAACTTTAAAAGGGAATTCCCCCAAAAATTATTTTAGGGCATAATGTCTAAAGCTACAATGTTTTGGATTTGGCACCACACAGTGGTAGAATGACATAACACACACTGAGGCAGATGTACTCAGTGCATTTACATGAACACTGGTAGCCTGGTTAAATTTGTTCCTGTGAACAGGATCATTTGCGATAAAATCATGTGAAGATTCTATAAACACTTCTTTAAATCTTTAAAAGATTCTTTAAATACACTATGACCAGATGAATCACCACCTCGATGTCAACAAAAACACAAACATTTGGACTGAACCATCATTCCCAAATCATTGATTGCACCCTCCCCTCCTGGGAATCAGTACTGTGTCGGCGCGGAGGACGAAACAAAAACACAAGTCGTTTCCTCGTCTCTGCTGCCCTGGACTCAAGCTCACATATATACTATCAAAACATAATGTTACATGGACCATACAGCCCCCAGTTCCACAGTAAACACACAGACATCTAAGCCGCACGTGTAGATTATAAGACAGCAGTGATATTTAGACCGGCTGCCAGAGTTTCAGCAGTCTGGTGTAATGAACTGACAGACTGTCAGACAGGCTTACACAGGAGTAAAAACTACACGGTAAATATAGCAACACTAGAAGAGAGAGAGCGAGATAGCTGAAGAATACAACACACAATATAAAGAACACATTAGAATACTCTAAAACTTAGAATTAACATGACAAACTACTACATCTGGAACAGGATAATATAGTAAAGATGATTGATGAATTTAGATTGTATGAACCTAGTAGTAGAGGTGAAATACTGTTCCCTATTTCTTTGGAGCAGGTTGCTCGGAATTACACATTGAACCTTGAATGGTGTCCTCCTCTGCTGAGCTGTAAAGGCCGTGTCACACCAAACCGATTTCACTGTTCAGCTTCAGCCAATCAGTGCACGAGAAGAGAAACGGAAGTGAGGTAAGCAAACCCCATCAATCAATCAAACAATCAAAGAAATGTATTGTCATTTCAAGTTATACACAATGTACAATTCAAGTGAAATTTTGTGAAACAAATTACTTCAGTCGTTGTGTTTCACAAAAGGTGTTTATTTTTCATCTTCACCTGAATACAAGATTTTTTACAACTTCATGGAGAGCCTCTCGTCCACTATGAACATGAGAGGAAACACTATGAACCTGTTTGATGTTAACTTGAACATAATCACAGCGTTGACTACTTTCTTACATTACTCCACTGTTTGTAGGTGTATAGGTTATAGAGATAAGTATACTTAAATACATATTTTAATTGATGCAAAAATTTGACACAGTCAACGACCAGATCCTCCTCTACACCCTCCAAGAACTGGGAGTCTCAGGCTCTGCTCTCTCACTGCTCGAATCGTACCTAAAGGATCGCACCTACAGGGTAACTTGGAGAGGGCTCCGTTCTGGGTCCCCTTGTAATCTAAAAATACTGCATTGGTTACATTGCTTTATTGTTCTCATTGTTGTATGTCTTCTTATCTCACATGATATGGGGTGAAGATTTGACCTTTTTCTTATCCTAGGTGTTTATGGTAAGGGGAGGCAGTGAATAGATAAGGAGATAGTGGGCTGTGTTTGCCAGGTCCGGTCTTAAACTAGTCGCAACAGTGCTTTTCCCTTGCCCTATTACTTGACTCCTATAGGTCAACTGATGTGTATAAAGATAAGACCACATTCCTCACACAGTATCATTGCTTGACAGACCTTTGTGCTGCATTCTCTGATCCTTTCTGCAGAAAGCCTTCTTTATAATAAAACACTCAACTGATTCTGTCTTTTCCCAGATCTGAAACCCAGGTGGAGGCACAGATCTCGACTTGTCTGGCTGATATCTCTCAGTAGATGTCTGCACATCACTTGAAACTCAACCTTGACAAGACCAAGCTCCTTTTCCTTCCGGGGAAGGGCTCTCCCATCCAAGACCTTACCATCAACATCGGCACCTCGGTTGTTTCCCCGACTCGGACTGCAAGGAATCTGGGTGTGACACTGGACGACCACCTGTCCTTCAGTGCCTTCATCGCTGCAACAGCCCGCTCCTGCCGACACACTCTTTACAACATCAAGAGGATACGTCCTCTACTGACTCAGAAGGCGATGCAGGTTCTTGTCGAGGCTCTTGTCATCTCACGCCTTGATTACTGCAACTCCCTCCTTTCTGGACTGACTACATGTGCTATCCGACCTCAACAGCTCACCCAGAATGCAGCAGCTCACACAACTGCCCACACTAAACCACTTCTCCGCTCCCTTCACTGGCTACCAGATCGCAAATCTTCTTCAAGACTCTGGTGCTGGCCCACCGTGCTGTGAATGGATCAGCCCCTTCCTACATCCAGGCCATGGTCAAACCATACACCCCAGCGTGTTCACTTTGCTCTGCATCGGCCAATTGGCGTGCTTTTCCCTTACTGCAAGTGGGACCCAGATTCCCCTCAAAAAAACAGCCCACACACCTCACACCTTCCGTCACAGACTGAAAACTCACCTGTTTTGAGTGCACCTCGATGATGCTGACTTTTTCCCTGGGACATGGAGCTGCGTCGCTGGCCTGTGAGAAGCTGCTGAAGCCAGAGGACCAAAGTCCAGATGTAAGACTCTTTCCACATTTATAACGAACTTTGTATTTATTTAATGGCATCATTAGACAAAACTCAACTGAACCTACTGAATCCATTTGTGCTACATTAAATATTCATTTTAAAAGTTACATGTTGAAAAAAAGTATATATATATATATATATATATATATATATATATATATATAATACATACAATATTTATTATTTCAGTTCCCTGGGACATGGCACTACATAGCCATGTCCACAGAGTTCTGTTTGGCTTCATTATTAATTACGTGTTTTTTAAGTGTTGAAGTGGACATTGCCTCTAAGGACAAACCGAACGTGTATGATGCCAACATTAAGATTAAATTGTAAGCAATCTTTTTATTTGTGATGGTTGTTGATTTGTTGACATGAATCTGATGCGTCACACTGTCACAGTATCATTATTTTGGATTATACATCACCATGTCCTGTGAAGTTGATCTATCAGTTAATTAAATCTTTAATACATGCTTTGCAGGTATGGATACTGTCACAATGAATCATTTTAATTTTCTCACGAGAACAACACCTTGTTTGATGCTGACAGAAACAGTAAGAGTTTAGTTTATTGAGCACTGCTCTTTATTTGTTTCATCATCTCTTTGTCTCTGCTTCTTCAAATCGCTATTTTAAACTTTTAGACTATTTTTTATTAATTATATTATTATTATATTATATTATTATTAATAATAATCATAAAATAATAATTGAGAACAGAAAAATATTTATTTAAATAACAAAAGATATTCCAAAAACAATGCAAAGATAGTGCTGATACATTTACGTCCTCTGAAATAGAGCTGTTGCACTTTATTTTTTTCCATCTTGTTTTATTCTCTAATGTAATTTCTTTTATCATGTAAATAATTATATTTGTAATTTAACATTTTGATACAGACGTAGTGTTAATGTTAACTGGTAGATCTGAGCTGCTGCAGAGTGGCTTTCCTGACTGCTTAGTTGTAAAGCCGAGTGATGGATTCCTCGTTGGCCCTTTAATCCTCAGTAAGGAGAACACAGGGATACAATTACACCTAGCAGATTTGTAAGGGCTTGAATAAGTACAACATATGTAAAAAAAAATACGTGGTCAATAAGAAATATGCAAGTAGTGAGTACAAACAATGGGACGAAAAGAAAACAAGAAGTTTATATACAATGTATATACAATGAGTTAAATGGCCATCATTTGCTTGTTTTACCTTGGTTAGATAGCTACCATATCAGGCTTCAAACTTCTAAATGGATGTCACTTTTGATCACTAAATTGGATTTAATAACTGTGAATAAAGACATAAATGCCAAAAATGCCAAACTCTAGGCTTCCAAACGGTAGTCCACAAACCAATGGGTGACTTCACAGCGGCTACGTCCATTACTTTTAATACATTCTATCCATTTGCCGTGTTCACAATCATCAGCATGTCAGCATGCTATCGTTTGCTAATCAGCAGTAAACTCAAAGAACAGCTAAAACCCGCCTGTTTGTTATCCTGGCTCAAAATGGTGGAACGAGCAATCAGTCTCACACCTTCCGTCGCAGACTGATAACCCTCCTGTTTTCACTGCATGCACCTTGGCCAAAAATAAATAAGAAATCTTCTTTTTTTCTGTATGTAGCACTTATATTGGTTGGCTTATTTGAAGCTAATGGTTGAATTTGTATTCTATCTTTTCTGTATATTGCACTTATTGCACTTGTATATTGTATATTCACTTACATCCCTGTCATCCTGAGGGGAACATGAGCATGAGTACCACATTTTGTGTAATCCATCTTGTAGATGGTGAAAAAAAGGTAACTGTGTTTCCTTAAAGAGAAAAAAAAAGAAGTAATCAGATTACCATTAAAACTAAAGATTATTAGCAGGATTACAATTGTAAAAAGACACTTTAAAATAAAGAAAGATTTACTACCATGCACATGCGCACCCACTACAACACAGTCTCACACAATGGCCTCTAACGTTAGTGCAGGAAATGCTTTCACTGGGTGAGAATTTCGCCATTATTTTGTATGTGAAGCAGAAAAAGGGGAACGACAGTACAGTACAGTGCAAGTTATCGCAAAGCAAGATGTTTTGCGCACTATCCAATTCATCAAGATCATTATTTTTGCCGAGAGGGGCGTCCTAGCATGTAAAGACGGTTTGTAGGAAATTAGCGAACTGCTTCAAATTTCTGGTCCAGCAAACATAACACAGGACGAATCAGGACATTTTAATTTCATTTATATGGTTACTGTTTCTGCTCCAAGTTAAAATCCAGCAACACTAATGTGCCAAATGATTTGAGTCCTTGGATGATGACAGTATTTTCACAGCTGGAAGGCAGAACTTGCACAGTACCGTGATGTTGTTCCCTTTGTCTGCTTTATATACAAAATAACGGCAACATCATTATTTTCCTTTTGTCCTTATTTGCATATTTGGTATTGAGGTATTATATAGATGATGTTATATAAGTACAGATGCAGATAAAGTGTGATTGTGATATTGTTCTCAGTGTGTGTTTGTAGGCGTACTACATTTGTGGGTAATCATGTCATGAACAGCAGCTGTGCAGATGTTTGGGGAGGTTACTCAAATCAGATCAAATCAAATCAAATTTATTTGTATAGCCCAATATCACAAATTATACATTTGTCTCAGTGTGCTTTACAGACTGTACAGGTTACGACATCCTCTGTCCTTAGACCCTCGCATCAGTGGCTGAACATAACATGAACGCCAGTACACTGAAGAAAGACACAAGGGGAAATGTTTGCACTGATATCACATCCTCATTTAATAACTTGTGGATGTTTAATGCAAAGTTATTTATAAATCACATTTAAAAACAACAACGATTGACCAAAGTGCTGTACAATCAAAATATAACAAAAACCTAAAAAACAATTGTAAAAACTCAAAAGACGTGTCTACAAGACAAGAATACAGAAAGGCAACTTCTCATCGTGAGTTTAAAGCCAGAGAATAAACTTGTGTTTTAAGGCGGTATTTATAAATAGGTAGTTTAAACGTTCAACAGTTTGGAGGCTACAAAGTATTACTTCCAGCCACACTATTTCTAATAGGTGTGCCAAGTGCCTGAAAGGAAATTGGTTAGTAATTAGATTTTAAACATTTACAAGAAATGTATCTTTACAGAAACAATGTCCCAGCTACTCTGCACAGACCTCACTGTCAGCATTTTAAATTAGTAGAGTACCATGCACTCTGTTTAAGATGATAAGTAAACAAAATGACTTGAATCAAGATGAATAATTACGTAGATATTCCACACATAGTATGTAAGCGTTTGTTGTTGTTTATTATCAGGTGTTTTAGGTGGAAAATGATAATAAATCAGTTGTAACAATTGTTTTATAATTAATGGCTACAACAGTATTTCTCTCTGTCTGATCACCTCGTGGTCGGCTTTTATGTGAAACATATACGCTGTTTATTTGAACCTCCTGCTCTTGCTTTTCTTGAAGTCTGTTAGCATGAGAAAGCAGGATGCCAAGATAGAAAGCTTTAACAGGTACATCATTCTGCTGACCAAAGTAAACCATGCAGTTCATAATGTGGAGAGGGAGCCAGGACAGGGCAAACAAAGCCAAGACCAGAGACAGAGATCCTGCCAGCTGTTTCTCTTTCTTTAGGTAGTTCTGAGACAGGTTTCTGGGCACCGTTTCCTGGTTTCTCATGGAGGTTTCCTCCAATGGTGCAGAAAATGTAGCCGTACAGTGCAATCATCACCAACAGAGGTGTCAGGGTGCAGAGGAAAGAGTTGAAGTAAACTAGGTATGACATGGGGATCACAGCGATAAACTCGCAGCGAATAGAAGAGTTGACTGACACAGGCAGAGTGTCTCGGCTGGTCCAAACCGCAGGTATTGAACTCGGTGCTAGTTAGTGGAATTTACTATTACAAATCCAAACCTGAATGGAAAGAAAACCTAGACCCTTTTCACAACATAGTGACTTACGTCTAACGTCTGCATACTATTCAGCTGCAAGTTCCAGAGCCATGCCACTGTGCAAGCTGGCTCACTAACGCAATTTACTGACGTAGGTTAATAGAAAAGAGACATTGTTATTGTTAATATTACACTTGAGGTTTTCCTGCTATGACAAGCGGACATCAAATAAAATAAAATAAAATAAAATGTATTTATATAGCCCAATATCACAAATTATACATTTGTCTCAGTGTGCTTTACAGACTGGACATGTACACACTTCAGTTAAAAAACCTGTCTATCCCCCTGTATAGAATCACTGACATCTGTGATAAAATATTACAAACACCATTCAATATGGTGTAATATAATTTCACAGCACAAACACAGCCTTCATATCACCCTTGAATTGGATTAACAGCACTATGACACACACACAAAAGGATCCTGATTAGATTGAGTTATGAAATTCATTTATATCTCAGTATATTCCCTTCCCCTGTGTTTATCCTGTGCATTTAGTGAAATATGATCCTATATCTAATGTTGATCCACAATGAAATATTGTTGGTGAAACCTTTCATTCTGTAAAACTAATTTCTACACACTCAGAAACTGTGAAATATATTTTCAATACCTGAATCTACTGTGTGAGCTTGCATCACTGTCAACACAACAGTGTACAGAAGACTGCAAAAATACAAAATCAATTATTATTATTTTGACATGCAAAATACACAGAAATTAATAAATGATTAATTCTATTTAGCTTCTTTGGGTCCTGCTATTCAGCGAGCCGGCTCACTGTCATTTCAATAGAACAGAGCTGTTGTTTATGTTATTAATAACACCAGAGCTTTTCAAAACTATGACAAGTCAAAATGTCTACTGTGAAAGAGGCGTATTTGGATGGGGAATGTGAAAGAGCAACACTTCTCTATTTACCACCACAGAGGTAGGCTACCCTTGAGACTCTAACCGGCACTGGTTGTACTGGGCTGCAGTCCACCACTATAGCCTCGCTCCACACATCTCAGATTTGTTCAGCAATTCAAGTAGAATAAATTAATCACGTTGAATGAAATCCAATCTGATTATTTATTTTTAATAATACTCCTTGCTGTTCGGTCTAAAGCTGAACACCAGTGAATGCCATCCACTGCAACTATCTGGATTAATCTGCTTGGGTGGCCCAGGGGCAATAAATAAGTCACTGAACTCTTATTAACTCCCACAATTCCTGAACTACTTCCTGATGCCTGGTTTGCTTTGAGGTAATTGAATCAAATAAAAATTGATTTAATAATATGCAACAAATAAGCACAAAGCTGAAAGGTCTCTCAATTACGGACCCTCTTTAAGAAAGGGCCCTTATAATGTGAGTTGATATTGTGTTTTACCGGGGGCTTATCCCTCAACAAATGTTCTATCAAATTAGATTTTAGAAATGCATAGTCCCAAACGTTCAATTGAATGAGCACAAAACAGTTGACACAACATACAAATAGTGCTCTCTAGCCTCTGGAAGTTACCTGTTTTACTTAGTACAACTATTAATACTTCCGTGTAAAAATGCTCTGTTACAGGTAAAGGTCCTGCATTCAAACCATTACTTAAGTAAAATAACAAAAGTATTGGCATCAATATACCTAAAGTACAAAAACTAAAAGTAGAATTGTGTGTATTATACTACCGGATTATAATTATTGATGCATTAAAAGTTTAGATTTGAATTACTTTATCTATTCGTTGATTTATATGTTGTATCAAAGTAACTAGTAACTAAAGCTGTCAGTTAAACGTAGTTAAGTTAAAAGTACAATATTTGCCTCCAAAATGTAGTAAAGTAGAAGTAGAAAGTAGCATAACATGGAAATACTTAAGTAAAGAACAAGTGGCTCAAAACTGTACTTCAGTAAAGCCTACGTATAAATGGCTCCTTCTGATTGGAATAAATACCTATAAATATGCGTTGTTTTACATTTTTTTGCTTATTTAAAAATGTTTTTATTTCTCATATGTTTTCAGTAATACTAAAAGTGTTGTATTGTGTCTAGTCTACGGTTGTAACACTTTTCTTTTGTTCTTTTTTTGTCTTATTAAATGTGTTTGCTGGTTGTTTGCTTTGCCATTGTAGTGTTTAATGTGTTATACATTATTGTGCCATGTACTGTTTTGTCCCCCTTGAAAACAAAATGCCACATCTCAACGGGTTTATTCCTAATACATGTCTGACACATACTTAGTTATATTCCACCTCTGCCAGTACAAACAGCAGCCAGTTAATGATAATAAGGATTGTTTTAAATGTTCAAATGTAACTATTTAAAACCTCTTTACCGTTGAAGCAGTGAACCAACGGCAGCTGTTTGATTGACAGTTGATCTTTAGCTTATCCTGTGGTTGCCTAGCAACGCCAATTCAGGACTAGATATGGCTGCGTTGCTTTGAATTGCGTTCATTAAAAACACATATTAAATAACGCTAAATTAAAAACAGCAAGCAAAATACGTTGTTCGTGTTAGGTATAATAAAGGAAACAAAAGTGTTTACGTTTCCCTTAAAACGGCGCTACAAACATGGATACATCGGCTCTAGGACCCAGGTGTGGCAGCCCCCAAACACCGGTTGATGAGGATGGTCCAGTCGGCATTACACATCTAATTACCCGACAAAGAGTGGCTGTTCGCTCCGGTGTGAGTAGTCGGAGGTAAACTTACCAGGCGGCAAAGGTGGACTACAATAACGAGAGAAACGATAGTATTTTTCCGCTCTCTTTGTCCGTCAGTCACCCAGTCACCGTGGCAAGAAGACCCGTCGCTTGTCTCACCGGGCGACAACCATGAGCCAGAGGTTCACCGTCTCCAAGAGCGACGGCAACCGGCGCCCCTCAGACATCCAGGGGGAGGTGAACCAGCTGTTTGAGGGAGACGAGCCCCAGACCTGCTGCGGCGCGGAGGGGGAGGATGCTGCCGGTACCGAGGTGGTGGTGGTGCTGAAAGGTAGGGAGACACTTAAGCCGACTTCACTGTTTGTTAGCTATACTAGGCTATATGCTAGCAGTCCTGACTCCGGTTCGGTGGCACCACATTGTCTATGGACAGATGTGTGTGACTTGAATTTGTAATGGCCTCGTTGGGCAGACTCTGGCAAATAACAAAGGCACTGCAAAGGGCACACATTTTCCTTTTTCCTCCTTTACAATATTGGTATTGTTACAGGTGCATTGCGCAAAATATGTATGGAAGTTGCATTTCTATGTAGACAAACACAATGGGGGTATATTTTGCTTTGTTTTCTGGTGTTGCGTACGTTTAAATATGTGTTTATTTATTTTTACTGCACAAGTCATTAGTTGGCGCTCTGAAGGGCATCAGTTAGCCTAATATCACTAGTAACCCCTCAGTTATCAGACAGCTGTCTATATGCTCTTTATCTCAAGCTGATCGTCTTAACTTTCTGTTTCTGTATACTTTCAGTTTTTTACATTTAAGCAGTCAATATTTTACCCTCTATCCCTCTTTGACATGCCACTTGAAACCTCTGCATGTGAGGAAACTACTTGCTTCTGGAGATGAAAAGGAGATGTCAATGTTTCACCTTGTGGCTTGGCTTGCATATAGTGTGTTATCTGGCTGTCGCAGTTGAATTGTATCCCAGGTTAGTGCATACAGGACAATTCCTGTGCTTACCATAAGGATACATTAGATACAAGAGGAATATAAACATAGCTGGTCAAACCTCCATCTCTACAGTTATGGCAATTTCCTGCAGTGCCCCTCTCCTGGGGAAGCGGAGACACTGTCAGTGCAATCCTGTCACCAACTCACCAGAGTAAAATAATCAAGGTCCTGTCAGTCATTCATGAATTGAATGCAGCAGTGCCTGAACAAATGGTGGCATAAATTCCCACCAGGCCAGGAATGAAAGCTGTTGCCATTACCAATGATTTAGCATTAGAAAAAAAGTGCAATAATTCAGGTCCAGTCAAGTGGAAATACAGATTTATTTGTAAATGAATCAATACATTTCATACTTGTGTTTAATTTATAAAGGCTGTCACATAAATGACATTTCAGATTAATTGTCCAGCCTCCTCAGATTCCCATAAATTCCTTTATTGCAGCTCTCGATTTGCTGCTTCTTAGTTTTTCTGTGCTTCGCTCTGAAGTCTACTATAGTGAGTAGGAATCCTGTTCAATCTCTTATTCATTGGTCAAAAGCTCTGACCAGCATTATTGGAACAATAATAAACATATTTTCTGTTACACCACCTACCATTAGTCCTTACACTTACTTACCTTCTCACTGGATATATAAGATGTCACCCCCTTGTCTTGACATCATTCCTGCGGAGCCAGCGTTCAGCCCTGCTGACAGATTTCCCCTATAAACCAGCCGGCCACTAAGGTGACGAATGAAAGCTTTTAATTACCAGTCCAGCACTCCCCTTCATTGCTACAGAAAGCCTTAGAGACCAAAACACGCCACCATCTTCTCCCGTGCCGCTGAATTAACATAGAAATGCCTCCTCAGCATTTCTCCACTTGAATACCCCAGTGTGTATCAATCATTCTTCTGGACAGTAAAGATGGCTGTGCGGGTCGGTAGGAACACATCTCATCATCCTCTTAAGAGACGCTTTATTGCAGGACTTCCCCTCATGTACAGTATGCTATGCTCTTGCTGAGCAGCGGCCTCGTGGAGACTGGCACCTCTGCATCCACTTCGCTGGTTGCCATAGTGACACAGTACATTTTCATCAGAGTTGTATCACAAATGTTCTCGCAATGAGGTGAAAACACTTCAGATCCAGCAAGGACCATTATGAAATCAATCTCTTGCTGGGATGGAGTGGTATGTTCTCTTTCCTGTGTTGTATTCCGTGCGGCTTGAAGTTGTTAATCTGGAACAAAAAGAAACCACAGATGAACATCACATTTGTACACCGGCTAATAATGTAGTTAGCTTTTACTCCTGTATAATTTTAATAATTAATAAGTTTAATAGAAGTGCAAATATGGACCAACTATTTTAGTTATTGATCATTTCGTTATTTTCTTTACTTATTGTCTTGTTAGTAAGATGTTCGAGACAATAGTGAACTTTATGTGACCAGTAGTCCAAAAAAACCTGCAAAGATATTCAATGAAAAGTAAAGATCTTGACATTTGACATTAATCCTTTATCAAAATAGTATAGTCTGAAAAGTCTGAATCTGTCGGCGTAATTATGCCATTGTTGGGATTTTCCTGCTGTGTAATAATTCCAGCGTCAGAGCATTTTCTAAATTCTTCCCCGTTGGACTGGACCTGTGATCCTGTTTCTATTGATCCAGAGGGAGATGTGAGCTCAGCCAGCCAATGTGGTGGTTGTTGATGACTGGCTGCAGCAGAAGGAAGATCCTCGTCTGTCTGCCAAGTGCCCTCTCTGCCCTTGACCTTGCAGTGGTGTAAAGGGATATATCTTCGTTAGATCAGTAGAGTGGGCTGCAGATGGGTTCACAATGAGCCGGATGTTTCTCATTTTGCAGTAGGGAGGCTTTAAAACTTCCATGTCCTTCAGAAACCTCATATTTCCAACATTATTATTATTTGAACCGTCATTAATTGATTGTATTTTCACCACTTGTATGCAGCACAGCAGGCTGTAAACACAACAATGTCGTATTATTTATTTGATTCGCTTATTTGACAGGGACAATGTGCACCGAATAATACACACAATCACCTTTTCTGCAGTTTATATGATACAAGCAGTTGCTTGGAGCAAGAATAACAATCATTTTGAGTTGTGTGTCCGCGCGCTGCTAAAGATTATTTCCATTATCGATTTAATCTGCAGATTCTTTTCACGATTCATTGTTTGGTCCACAAAATGTGAGAACATAGTGAAAAATGTTCCAGTTCATCAAAGTCTAAGGTGATGTCTTTAAATTTCCAACACCCAGAAAATATTCAGTTTAAAATGAAAAGCAGGAAATCTATATTTGAGAGCATTTTTTGACTTTGAATTGAATATCAAAGTAGTTGGAAATAACTTTTCTGTCCATCGACTAATGGATTAGTTCACTTACCGTTTCAGCTGTGTTTGGTCTCCATCAAATATCTGTGTCTTCAGCTGCTGAACGCTCCAATATGTTCACCAGCGAACGTTTTCTTTCTGATGTTTAGTGCGCAGAGGGCATACAAGTGAGTTAATCAGAGTTTCTTTTTCTTCTTCTCAAAACAATTAAACTCAACCAATGAGAGCACTGAGAGTCGGAGTTGTGTAAAGCAGAGAGGAAGTGCAGAGTCACTTGAAAATGATCTGTGGGTTACACATTATACAAAGTGATTTGCTCCATTAGTAATGCAGAAATATCGATTGGAGCAGCTTTAAGATTAGAACGCTGCTCAAATCCTTGGCTTGCTCGCTGTAACTGCGTTAATTAAATGCAGCTTTTACACGAGTGAGCAGACCTCCATATGTCTGAACTATTTGGGGTGAATTTGGGTTGTCTCTTTTTATATCCATCTATTACTGATCCCTCGACTCCTGCGGTTTCCAGCCGAGCTGTGATTGCTAGAAACAAACTACATTTGTGTAAGAGCGTGTGTGTGTGTGTATGAACGTGTGGTTTAGTTATGTTAATGTATCAACAGTAGCTATTTTATCAGAAGGGCTTAGATCTAAAGACACCTGTATATTTGACTGTAACTATAACCCAATTTGTCCCCAGTGTTTTGGTTTATGAGCATAGAGGCCGACTTGGCTGAGGTTTAATGTGTGTCAGGATGTTCTGTTTCCTTGTAAGCAAATACAGTCCAGAAGACAATGACACAGCGTGGGAGCACAGCAACAACAACACCCATGGCACACCGCAAAAAAAGCCGGTTGAAAAAAACGACAAAATCTCCCTTTGAGGAAATGTTTATGCTCGAGTTACTTATTCTACGTTGATTGACGATGCCGGTGTGTGTTTGTGCACATTGGGACATGTACTTTATCAAATCGTTTTATTTCTACCATTATTTTAAGCACATTTCTTTGTGTAGGGAGTGCCATAAAAACATAGATAACATTTGAATAACGGTTGGATCGATATAAGTAAAGCTGTTAGTTAAAGGAATATTACTTTGCTCTCATTATTACATGTTTAATAACTGTGAACTATTTGTTTTTCCTCCTCTCTTTCCCATGTTGCACTTAGACTAGACTTAACTTGTTTTAAGTGTGTATTTCTCACTATTTTCTGCCTTTCACTGTAAGTCAGAAAAGTGTGGCTCTCAGCCCCAAGCCCACTAGTTCCTAGTGAAGATGAAAATCTTACTGGTCATAAATATACACTTTTATTCAAATAAAAAAAGGCTAAATCATTTCCTCAAACAGCTGGGCACTGTAGTTTTATGCAAATGCTACTCAATCAGGAGTAAATATTGTATTTGTTGGGGGCTGTTCAGCATATCAATATTATCATTATTATTATTATTATTCTGTCAAATCTTTGAAATCTGAATCCAGCAGTAGCTGCCAGCGATTGTGCTCCCATGATAATGGGCTGCTGGCTGACCAGACGGAGGATTGTTTGTGTGTTTGTTCAGGCATTTCTGCCCCTGTGCTGTAATGAATGCCATGTAAATAATAGAGCACCTCTTTGATATAGAGGTGCAGTCCGATGGTGAACACAGATATTGAGTCACAAAGGGCCATTGTGGATGACTCCTATTGTAGGATTAATATAGTGGAGTGGCTGTTTGTAGTCACTCCTGGAAAGAGTGTGGACACCTGATTAGGATTTTTATGGATTATTTATCAACCCCCGGAAAGCCTTTGTGTAATCACGGCATTATTTTCATGAAAGGAGAATTTTGATACTAAACATTGCATTTGTTTTTGTTGGCCCTCTGTTCAGCACACAGAGACATGTGAGGTTTGCTTTGGATAAAAGCTCAATTCTTTATCTTTGAAATGTATATGGAGCTACAACAATAATGTAAACATTGAATGAAAAGGGAAGTGCTACCTCTTTCCAGTGCAGTTTGTTTAGCATGTGTTGACAGGGCTACCCAGACCTTTTCCCCATATGTAGGTGACGTAGGTGACGTAGGCCCAGGTTATTTGGACTGATGTCAGCTGTCTTGTGTGGCTTTGAGTCTTCACATATCAAAGTGCTGGTTGACAGAGCTTTTCTTTTCTAACTGCCATATACTGCGAATTGACTTCGACATTCAGTGACTCTGTCTGTAGTGATTGTTATGGCAAAGTCCTTTTACATGTGTCATCATATACAGTCAGCCCCCTGTTGTTATTGTGCACATAGAGGAACACAGCTCCTATTATATACTATAAACAAACAGGTAGGGATTTAAATGATCTATATGAAGACTGATTCACCTTCAGTCAACCAGGAGAGTTTAAGGTGTGTGTGTGTGTGTGTGTGTGTGTGTGTGTGTGTGTGTGTGTGTGTGTGTGTGCGCGTGTGCTTCCTCATTGTATCCTGTATCCCAGTTGTACTACTGTTGTTGACTAACATCTGTGTCTCACTTCCACACGGTATATGAAGTTATCTAGGTCTATGTTGGGTACTGGCATTGGAGAAGTATACTCCCTGATGTCAGTTTGAATACTAAGTAAGCTAAATTTGTATGGACGCTACAATACGATGCACAATGAGAACAGGGATGTAATGGTTACCGGTTTCACGATAAACCGACATAAAAATCTCCTTTCATCTCTGAATGAAGCTAAAGGGGCATAAAATAAAAAAAAACATTTGTATTAGTAGAGCACCAGTCAGACTAAAGCAAGGGCATACAATTAAAACATTAAGAAAACATTAAAATTGCATTCAAAGACAATAAAAACAAATGGCAATAACAAACGAATAAGCAGTTAAAAAATATATTTAAAAAGAGATCTGCTTTATGTTTATTTGTCTTCTAAATATGAAACTGGCAGTCATTTAGCAAAGTCACAGTTTCATTAACATCTGTTAGCAGATGTTTATGTTTCTTTTTAACAGCCAGAAAAATAAAATATGAAGAGAAGTCTTAATTGTTTACATAATATACCTTTGTGTGGACCCGGGAAACCCCTTTAACCTTCCACTTACCTGTCTTTGTCTTTCGTTCACATCTGTCCTCCTCCTGCTGTAATGCGATTAAATGGCTTGAAATGTTCCCCCTCAGAAGAGCCATTGATTTGTAATCTAGCGAGCCATTACCTGCCATGGCTTCTCCGCCGTTATTCACCCTCCTATTCCTTTTGCTTGTCAAAGAGGGGGCCATCAATACAGTGTAGATCAATACAACTGATACGCCATTACCTATGTATATCCAGTGTAATATCCCTACGTAATCTTCTGTTTCAAGTTGAATCAAAATGATTTCTTCAGGGGGGGTGCACTGTACGGTTTAACAGAGAGGTGTGGTGACATTGACCAGACAGCAGAGGGCAGCTCATTTAATGTTTTTATGGTGGAGACGCACAAGACAGAAGCTGTGTGTGTGTGTGTGTGTGTGTGTGTGTGTGTGTGTGTGTGTGTGTGTGTGTGGGTGTGTGGGTGTTTGAGAAATCCGTTACATTCTTTTTAAATCTAGAGGTTTAGGTTTTGACATATAATACAATCATATACAACAGACATATGCAGTTTTAACAACTGCATCTTGCATATACAAAATGTGCTAAAGTAAATGTGAATCGGAAGGCTGAATGTGAGAAATGAATCGCTCTGCAGTGACCCAGACACCTGCGTTTCTCTGCTGAGACAACAGGGGGCAGTCGTGTCCTAGTCAAGACTGCCAGCGTCTCATTTCCCTTCAGTCAGAATCATGTGGCAGCAGAACCTGATACAAGAGAGGGGATCAGGAACCCAGCGAATTACACAATAGTCTGTGTGTTGTGTGTGTGTGTGTGACCAAAGGTGCGTGTGAAGCATATGGCAAGTGATGAGAAAGTGTGTTTCTTTGTGTGTGCGTGTGTGTGTGTGTGTGTGTGTGTGTGTGTGTGTGGAAGGAAGGAAGGAAGATAAGTAAGAGAGAGAAAAGGTAACGGCACAAGAGGGGGAGTAAACCGTAGCCCAGAAATCCTCGTGCAGTTATGTAACTGTCTGCAAACGGGGGGAGGTGTGTGAATATGTGTATGTGTGAATATGTGTATGTGTGTGTGTGTGTGGGGGGGGATTGGGACCAATTGATAGAAAGTGACAAAATCCTCCTCACATGCAGGGAGGCTGCAGGGCAGACCTCAGTGATACTAACATGCGATGAAGGAGGGGGAGAGAAGAGGAGAGGAAACCTCCATAGGGGAAAGGTAGAAAATGTCTCCCCTACCACGCAACTCCAACGATGACACATCCATCACAGGTCCACAGATCCAGTAACTTGGACACACGGCCTGATCCGCAACCTTTACACTGGAGATTTCTATCGTGTCTGTGTTCTCACATAGTCACTACCATTAACATCCGGCATCGATTCAGCATGTCAGGCTGGTTTACAACATGCTGTAACAAATGGCCATGAATGTCTTTAGAAAGGTCTTTTACATGAATGTTCTAAAGAATAAGGAGCACTTTGTGTGTATTTTTCTTTTAATCTTAAGATTTTATTCTTATCTGAAAAGGAGAATTGTTTTGGAAAGTATGGCGTGCTTGTTGCAAATAATAAAGTAATATCTACTGAAGCTGAAACAATTAGTCGATTAAGTCAGTCAACAGAAAGATTAACTGATAACAAGAACATTTTTACTGGTTAAAGCCACTAAAATGTGAATATACGTTGTGTTTTTAGTCTTCTATGATGGTAAACTGATTATCTTTTGGTTTGGACAATTTAAATTCAGCAACTTGGATTCATTTCCTGATTGTTTAGTGGAGAACATAATTGGCAGAGTAATTAATAATGAACGTAGCTATTATTATTATTATCTAACAATAGTAGTAAAAGCCTAGAAATAACAATATTCCACTGTGTGAGGTTGTTCGTAAATTTCCCCGTTGTGGGACTAATAAAGGATCTCTGATATTTCTGAAGTAATAAATGGATCAAATTTGAAATTGAATGGGATGAAATAATGTAGATGTTCTGTGTGTTATTCCTGTGATGACAGTCTATGTCAGTCCCTGTCTTTCCTCCTTTCCATCACCTCTCAGTGACGTTTGATATTTGCATCGCATGTGTCATGGCCTTGCAGTTGGTTTCATCATCTCTGAATTTATTTATTTATTTATTAGTACTGTGGGATCCGCCTTCTCTCAACGCAACACCGTCCGGATCTCTGTGCAGTCTCTCAGGACTCTTCTGCTCACTTTAACAGCTGAACCCCGGGGGGGACACTTCACTAAACACTGTTGTGTGGCAAAGTTTGACGTAATATTTCCCAACAATTTTTTGTTGTTTATTTTACACGTTTATTTTTAATAGGTCAGTATGATAATTTATTAGACGTAGTGTGTGTGTGTGTGTGTGTGTGTGTGTGTGTGTGTGTGTGTGTGTGTGTGTTGTTTTGCTCTGATTTGGGGAGCAGTGCACACTCCATCTACTGAGGCGATGGAGGCAGAGAGCAGCGGGCCAGAGATGCAGGTCATGGATCCCCATGGGGCTGGGCTGGTATTCAGGAGTTATCCCCGGCCTTCCTGTCCCTCAGGACAGCTACGCAGTGTGTTTTTCTTTCCCTCTATTTCTCTCTTTCTCTGGCTGGGAAGCAATTTGGGGCTTTTTTGGAAAGGTGAACTGCTCAGGAAGATGTATGATGTAAGAGTTGTGCCACTAGCTAAATGAATTTTAATTATGTGCTTTCAATTTGAGTTTTGTGGAGTAAATTTTAGTAATGTTTTTTGGCTGGCTGGCTACCAGGCAAGGTGCCATCGTGCTGCATCAGACAGGAGGGAGAAGGATGAGCCTTGGCCCCATGTGTCTGTGTGCCTCACTGGAGTTGTTCCACAGCGCAGCTCTCGCCACAGTCCACAGGTTCTGTCAGCTCGTTGCGCTCGGTCGGCGGTACACGCTCTCCATCACCATCACCATGCATGCCACTGCTGTGGCGCAATGTCAAGAGGGTGACTGCAGAGCAGGTCTGGGTCACAGAGGATTTCCAAATACTTTTCATTGTCTTACAGTCCAAACATCAGATTATGTAAAAGGAATTTGATATTTGAAATTCAGTTGTTGCCTTTCTGACAGCTCACTGAACGCCATTACTTAATCTGGATCTCTAAATAGACTAAAGAATGAGGTTGTTTGATGAGGTTGTTTTTATAAAGTATTTGGAATAGCACTTGCTATTACGAGTTTGTCAGTACAGACACCTGCTGTGTTCAGACTCCGTATAATCCAGCCACAGCAGTTCTGGTCATGTCTACATGCGTCACTTACACCAGCAAAAGTAGGCAGTACGGCAGACACTTTATTTTACTATGTATTTCTTAATGTAACCATTTAATGACACAAACATTATGAAGTTATTCTTCCATCTAGAGTTGAGCTGGACAATAATACAGTATTACCATTCATTCCCCTTCAGTCAAATTGCATCACCGTGATGACGATCATATTGCTATTGTTTACTATGGGGATCAATCGAGGCTCATTTTATCTTAATGTACAACTGGCTTGTGTTGCCTCACCATTTGTACCAAGCCCGGCTGTCCAACATGATACTGTAGGAAGTGACATTATTTGGTTTTGTTGGTCCATCACCCGTAACATGGGTTGAACTGCAATGTGCAGTGTTTTATTCTCCGTGGCTTCTCCTGGAAGTAATGTGAATATAATGATGATATCGAAAACATCCCTGAATGCAGTGTTGAAAACATTTGTTGTCTAATTGTTGTGTACAATTGCTCTGTAGGTTGTATATTACAATGCATAGTTTCATAGTTATTTTCTCATAATTGGGGAACATTTTAATATTAAAGAAGTAGGTGCATTTGTGCATTCAGTTGCATAACACTAATGAGCTTCATATTGCTTCTGCTACTTCTCCCATTACTTTAATCACTTTAAGTCCTGAGCTTGATTTTAGTTATCTACTTAAGAAATACATTATTACATCGTATTTGTTATTGTGACCTTTTATTTATTTATTTATGCATTCATTTTATTCAAATTAGGCTTCACGGATATGCAACAAAATATTAAAAAATCTTTGTATGCAGGCACACACATGCATGTTGCCACAGATGCATGCACATGTACACATATTCAGTGCACTAATAACAATGGCTGCAAATTGGAATTGCACGCATGGAACATATATTGCATAAATTGTTTACTTGAAGTCCAGTACAATACACCAAACACAGTTGGGGGCTGGTATATGATTTACTTCTGCAAGTGGACCTAATCCAGTGTAAAGCTTACTTACATCCATTATACTCGCATTTGAGCTTTTAACCATCTAACCATATGTTAACTCTTAAATATAATTTCATGAATCACAATGCTTTTAATTTCACTTTTGTAAGATGTCGAGTTTTTATTTATTTATGTCAAAACACGTTTTGGACAATTCAATTTCAGTATTTAAACAAAATTAATACTCAGATTCCACTAGTTTTAATAGATCTTTAACTGAAAGTCCAAGTGTAAGCAGTTACTGGGTGTCTCATGGTGAGAATCAACTACTTTTTAGAGTTTTAGAAAACTTTATACTGTTTTTATAAGGAACTTCAGTTGCTTGTAAAACATTACAGCGTCTAATGACATCTTCCAAGCTTTTGCTTTTGATTTCACATGAAGTCTCTTTCTTATATTCTTTTTCCAATGTCTGATGCTGCTTTCAACTGCTCTGTAAACTTCAATGTCTGAGTTAAAAAGATGTTGATGTGACTTGACATGCATTGTGCTTTTTGATAAAAATAGCGTTTTGCTTTTAGACTCGAGCAGCACAAAACTACTTGATTATTTTTCAACAGAGTAAAGAGGATCGAGTATACCGTCATGTGCTGTAATTATTGTTTTTTAATAACTTACTACATCATACATGTGTCAGCTTGTGTCATTATAAACGCATAAGAACTTCAAACTGTGTAGGATGCCAAGAAACAATATAATCAGATGCATGAATAATAAATATAGCAACCATGATACAATTAATTGTTGATATGGCTTCCAGCGTCTCCGCCCCATAAATGCAATATCTCAGCAACTAAGAAGCTTCGACTTCCCTGAAGTATTTACTTCCACTTTGGTGGGTTGTTCACGTGTGCTCAGATTGTACTGTAATTAATATTTCCAAGTGCTTTTGAAGACGGGCCATGTTGTACTCAATGATGCATTCATGCACGATGGTGAAACGTGTAATTTCAAGCTTTAAGGTGAGCAAAGTTGACGTACAAAGGGACTAGTTGGATTAAAGCTGTGAATGTAAAACTATTTAAAGCTGGGACAGAACACAAGATTATTGAAACCTACAAAGAATAGATGCATAGCGACTGTTTCCGACCAACATGGCAGACAGACGGAGGCACATGGTGAATGACTGGACGACAGGTAGAGCATGGTTAGAGTCAGGTCGCTAGCTCACCCCCGACATCCGTTGTGTTTGTGTCAGAGCTTAAAACCATAAGTTGATCAACCAGAATCTGCAAGAATTAATCATTAATTAATCATCATTATTATTATTATTATTATTATTATTATTATTATTATTATTATTATTATTATTATTATTATTATTATTATTATTATTATTATTATTATTATTATTTTTAAAATCAAAAATGCTAAATAGGTTTTGGGCTATGTGCAAACAACCAATTTGACCATGTTAATTTGAGCTTTAGAAAATTGTGAAAATAATCGCATAAATGTAATGAAGATATTGATAGTTGCAGCGCTGTAATAGTTCTACTTCCCAAAACTAAAATAGATATTACTCAAAAATGGTTTGCCTCCCAAAATGTGTGTGAAAAAGGCAAAGAAACAAAGAAATAATTAATACCTTTTGGATGAGAAAGTAGATGGAAAGATTATTATTACTCCTGCTACAAGATTTCTGCAGCCACACTTCCAGACAAAACGCGTCCTTAAGAACCTGAGGGCTGCAACTAATTATTATTTTCATTAAAGACTAATCTGATGATTATCTTTTCGATCAATTCGTTGTTTTATTGTCAGGTAGAAATAAAATAAAATACGCAGATCGTAACTTCTCAGAGTCCAAGGTGGCATAGTTAGATTCTTTGCTTTGTCAGATCAACAGTCCATAATGCAAAATCAGACAATTAATAAACTGCTATATTTTGGCATTATTGCTTGAAAAGTGATTTTAAATATTAAAATTATTATCAAAATTGTTGCCGATTTTATTTTTCTTATTTATAATCGACACATAAATCGTTACGTATGTCCCAGCCACAATGATGTTTCACAATTTTGGTAAATCTTTGCAACAATTAGCCTTTTTCATATCATTATTCTGCCATGCCATCTCTTCATCTCTTCTCTACAAGTGCACTACACGTTTATTTAGACACATGGCCACTATCCACAGTCGCTCAAAGTGTGGATTGAGTCATGACAACCATTAATCCTCTCCCTTTCTTTCCCCTTTTTGTCACTTGCTCTCTTTCTCACCTTCCTTTTTCATGTCACTGTGACCTTCCCTCTTTCTGCCTGCCAAAAGCCGAGTGCCACTGGAGTTGCTGTAACGAAGAGTATTTGAAGAATGCACATTATGATCCTCAGTCTCCGCAGTCATTTGTTTCCCCACCATGTGCCTGTTGTCGGCCAGGTAAACTGCAGACATTACATTACTCCGACGCGTGCATGATCTATCTTTATCATATGTCCACCTGATGTGTATTTAGTGCCCGCTCTCCATCATTTTAAACCAGGATTTTCCCACATAGCACTTTTTCACCTGCATCCAAATCATCTCTCTTTTCTAACCCACCTCTCTCTCTCTCTGTCTCTCTCCCTCCCTCTCTCTCCTCGCGTTGTGTTCATTCAGCTCGGGGCAAGTTTTCGCCTGTCGGCCCACTGAATGGATGGCAAAAAATCACCAGTGTGTGAATGGGTCTTTGGTTGGCTTGCTTTGTTAATGGTGTGTGGAGAGGCTGATAGGTAGGACTGCTCAGCCTGCATTTTGTAAGTGCAGGCAAAGAAGCGTGCAGATGTGTGTTACTCGTAGCGGCAGCCGGGATCAGGATTGTCTCTGTGAATAACAAAAGGTGAAGGGAAAGTGAAATACTGACATCTTGGATTTTAGCCATTGCCTCCATCCTCCCTTTTCCCCCTCCACACCCCAATTGTCAGCAGCGTGAGCTAAAGCTAGATGGATGTCAAACAGGTTTAGTTGTGCCTTTCTCACACACACTCCGTCACACTCCAGGTTTCCTCTCCATCCGTCTCTCTGTGATCCTTCTTGTTCTCTTTCTCCCTCTTGATAAAGTCTGTTTTTACCCCCTCTCTGTATTTTTGACTCCCTCTCTTTCCTCTCCTTTCTCTATCTTTCTTTCTCTCTCTCTCTACCCACCCCCTCACTCTTACACCCTCTCTCCCCTTGGTTTTGGTGCATTGCAGTGGCTCCACCACCACATTGGAGACACAACAGCCTTGGCAAACGAGGTCTCTGTTTCTCTCTCTATCACTTTCTCTCCCACTCTCTCTCTCTCTCTTTCTTCTTTCTCCCTCTCTCTCTCTCTCTCTCTCTCTCTCTCTCTCTCTCTCTCTCTCTCTCTCTCTCTCTCTCTCTCTCTCACACACACACACACACACAAACACACATATGGACAGACACACACTTTCTATTCTCTTGTTTTAGCCCCAATTTCCCATCTCTTTCACTTTCATACTCTCTCAAGGCTTATCGAGAGCGAGAGACAAAGCCTGGAGAATGAGCTGAACAGTAACCTCAACTATTTCCATATCAAAAAGCTGCACAAGATTTGAAATAAAAGGCACAAACCCAATCCTTTGCCCTCATTCTTGCGAGGAAGACTTGCAGATTTCCATATGCACACACCACAGCCTTCAGAAGCCCCGTGCTTCTCAAACGGTTGCAAGGCAACCACCTCTTCAAGTTTCATATGATGGATTGCTCTCTGATTTCTGGGGAATAAAGACACTTCATAGGTTTAGGGAGGACAAAGACTTTGTAAGATTCGCTGTTTGTGTCATCTATCACACCTGAATAGACAACCAGGCGAGAGGCACTGTAGGAGGTGAATGTTATTGTGTCATAGCATCAATCCAGCTCAGCTGTCGTTCCTGATCTGCCAGCTCTGATTAAACATATATTTGATGAGGGATTCTTCTCCAGTATCATGTATCCTCAGCTGGATATACCAACAAACGAACAAAAGGATTTCAGTATGACGCTGGCACTATAATGATCTTGCATCTTTCACCGCCTCTGTGTGATTTTCATATATTTCTTTCAGATGATTCTACAACAGACTCTTATATATCTTTTCTAATTAATTTTATAGGAAAAACATATGTTACACCTACAGTACAATACCTTCCACACACAGAAAGATGAAACACTTCTTAATTAATTCAAATACAGACTCAACAGGTACATCATTGTCTATTTTAAGACCATATATTTTTTCCACAAGTGATAATTTGTTTTCTCAAGTGGCATTACCTGCAAAAATGAGGGCTAGCGTGTGTGTGTGTGTGTGTGTGTGTGTGTGTCTCTTCTGTTCTTAATCCAGTCTGTCCTTTTTTAATCTTTACTCGGTATTACAACAAATATTTTAGTTTATAAAATATTAAGGAAGAGGTTGTGAAATTTCCAAAAATAAATACATTGTCCTCCCATAACCACCTGGACTGCCCCTCCCATTTCCAAATCCAATTCAGTTCACTATGAATAGTGACTGTGAATATATGCTTATTGTTGGATTCAATCTGGCTTTTATATCACTTGAACTTAATATTTTTTACCTAGTTTCATAACAAAATTACAATTGTATGATGCTATTGAAAAGGATACCACCAGGATTTGAAGGTGGGGTTTCCAAATCTACTGATCAAGGCAAGCAGTGACAGTGTAATATATCACAGTCACATAATGCTGTATAGTAGTAATGATTCAGTACACCCCAGTATCATTAATAACAGACGAGGAAGGGGGCACATAATGTTTTTTCTCAAGGACTGATCTAGAATCAGATTATTTGTCACGTTCTCAAGGCAGTTAGCAGCACATAAGCCCACCCCTGCCACGGTAGCATGCAGGACTGGATGAGGCAAACCCTGTGAAGCATCCCTCATTATACTCCGAGCTATTTAAGGCTAACACTCCCACTTGTGAAAACCCAAAGCCAAGCCTATGATTTAGAATTCCATGCATGCGTTATGTAATGCTTTTGTCTTTCATGCTTGAACTCCTCTCCAGGCACAGGCATAGTTTATTAATGAAAGGGATTGCATGATTGGGGGTTTGGTTGTCTATGTGTGTATGTATTTGCATCAGTGAACAATAGTTAGTCGTATCTGTGTGTGCACGCCTGTGTGGGCAGCGAGTGTACTGTATGTGGGTCTGTAGCTGCTCACGTGTGAGTGGGAGGAGATTGTGGGGATTCCTGTGCACTTGACATGAGGAGCATGACAACATGGCCACCCACGACCATGAAAGGTCAGGGTTTGTCTTCCCTGAAGACCGTATAATGGCCTGTCACAGTTTGCACGGATTACCTACTTATGCCAGCTGACATGTGACATGTGTTATGTGCGCTGACTGAAAGTCCCACAAACTGTAGCCAAGCAGAGATGAATAACCAAGAGTTGTTATTCACTATTGTAGATGACAATGTAGAATTGTGCTGTTGTACACTAAGTGTTGTTGTCCTGTTTCTTCTTGTGAATTATTCAGACATCATGTCTTGTTGAAGTTCAAAATGCAGTGAATAAAATCTTAAAGTAAAGTATGACATCACTTGTCTTTCTGCTCTAACAGCAATCTAAGGTTGCAGAGGAAAGTTGTGTTTGCCTTTTTTTAGTTTTTCTTTTTGGATTGTTAAATAAGATACATTATCTTTGTGTGCATGCAGTCTCATTTGTGTAATCCAAAACAATACAGTTCATTTTGTAGTTATATAATATGCTGCGATTAAAAGAACATTAGATTGGTAGTTTTGGGTTCCTTATTTTTTTACTTTTAAGTAGCCAACAGAGAGTAAACATGGGCAGCGTTACCCTGGGTGTTTTCTTTTAGCTTTTGTTCCACTGTAGGATACATTTATCACTGAAATGGTGTAGACTGCATATTGTTATTAAGCAGTTTTTTTTAAACGTGGGTCCCTGTTTTGTTTGTCTTGTGCATGCAAACGAGAGTGATGCGATACACCTTTTAGTGCCAGTGGTGTCCAACTATTCCACTGATCTTCACAATGCAGGATTCAAACAAGCCCCTAGGAACAGCGACAGTCTTTGAACAATTTTCGTAGTGGCCAGACCGTGGAATTACAACATTCGGGTCCGTCACGTGATGCCATTGGGCACAAAAATAGTTTTTCCTATAATCGGAGTTTCGGGCTTCCGGTGGAATCGCAATGCATGCTGGTGTGGCAAGCCTAGAAAAGTGAGCACCAACTCCACAAGGGCCGCCATATTGGATTTCTTCTCTACGTGTTTACATTGTATTTAGCTTATTCTTCAAGCGTGTTGTAAACAAACCTACTACTCTACAATGAGTTCTGAACTCCTTTCTTATGATGAGGTTCAGATGTGGAAAGTCGAAGCTTTGAAAGTATTTTGCCGCAAGTGAAATTTAAAGGTTTCAGGAACAAAACTGGAGCTTATTGCCGGGGTGTTTGCTGCATCAGAGACGAGCATTGAGGAGCAACCAACAGCTAACGAAAGAATTTCAATCACAGAAAAATAAAAGACTAAGCTTTTGGTTATGCCAAGTGGCGTTTCAGTGCCTGATCCCTTGACATTGCAGGATGGCTGGGTCAATGAAAACAACAGCATGACTTCTTGGCCGCAGATATACCTCAGCGATATAACATTATTTTTAACGTCTGACAAAACTGGGTCATATTTTCCTTCCTCCTCCTCATTGGCTTAAATGGAATACATAGGGAAAAAAAGGTGAATTAATGCAGTGCTGGTGGATATACGGTGAGATGTATGGGAGGCAGTTTAGACACACACACACACACACACACACACACAAACCGAAAGCACTTGAAACGTATCTCTCCTCTCTCGGTGCATCTTATCCACCAGTGTGTGTGTGTGCCTTCATTTCTTTCTCGCTCATACAAGGTGCATCTCGCTGCTGCTTTTCTTCTCGCTACGTCTTTATCTAACATTTCAGGGGTTTCAGCGTGGACTGCCTGCCGCCACAGCTCAATAGTTCTGTCAGGTTCACCTTTTTAATGTGGGAAGATGTCAGAATCTCTTTCCCCCTCGTGTGTACACGCACACGCACACACAGATAAGCTACACACACATGCTACAATATCTTCAACAGTAGTGGAATCACAAGATAACTACGAGTACAATACTGTCACGACACTCCGAGTTTCACATGTTAACAACGACGATACAATAGATCATAGCCCGACCGATACTGTATTTTCGAAGCTGATGCTGTTTTCCAATTTTTATAAACCATTACACATAACATCGACATTTTTGATGATGAATCTATCTAAATATGCACACTGTGGGACACTTTGCAGCTGAAAAAGAAACCTGTCGTTAATCTCTGGTGAACAAACAATGTAATGGCTTCCCTGTTTTTAAATTACAAGCAATCAAATACTGTAATCTGGCATTTTTCTACCACAATCTGTTGTTGCTTTTGGCCAACCTACATATACAGCAACAGAAATGTATCTGTAATAAGAAGATATCTGCTGACAGGCCATTTATCTGTCTACGATAGTTAAACAGCTCTACAATACATGCAGTTTTGTAAAATGCATTATTATGCAAGACAATTATTTATGATTGCTGTTACTTTGTAAAAGAAATTTAAAAGAATTGACACCAATGATTTTATCGCAAGAGAACACATTCCAACAAATTCCAACATATTTCGCTCTTCCCTAAACTTAAATGGTCATCTACACATATTGACTTTAGAGGCAACATGCGTACTAACACTGAACCGTATTCAAATTCGAGATACGTGTGCTTTGTATACTATAATTGCTACGTCAGTAATCAGACTTCAACCTCACCTGAAGACTTGGACACCACTTAGACAGTTACATGTGCAGGGTGGAGGTTCAGTCTGCATGTGTCGGCTGTTGTTCTCACAGTTCAGGAAGGAGCTGGGTTAGAATCCAACTGCAACCGCTGTAACGTTCCAGTCTCGTACATAAAAACACATTTATTGCAGTTTCGCCATCCTGTAATCCTGATACCGTTTGTTTTAACCTGCTCACTCATGTTCACTGTTTTAATGTTTAATGTAAAAAATATAACCAGTTATTCATGATTATGCAACAGCTTTATAATTATAAGAATTCCCCTTTTTAATTAGTATCTCTTATGCATACGGAAATTAAATCCAATGAATAAGCCACTTTGGAAATGGAAAAACTCTAAATGAGCCAAATTTCAAGTTGGAGGAGAGAAGTGACATTTCTTTCACCCCAAGTCATCGCCGCTTTCACCGCCTCGGGTTGATTGATTTGTCTGAGTCTGCTAAATTTGACGTATTCATGCTCATAATATTGTCAGTCTTTCGATATAGAAGGTCGTTTCACCAAACTGCTTTAGGAATGTACTGTGTGACATTCAAACAAAAAGACAAGGATAAAAATGAATGAATCTCAAGACGTTAAAGGCTCCCATGTTTAACTGCATCTCGCCCTGTTATGTTTGTTCATATAACTTTCTGATTTCTGCTTTTATTTCACAGTGGCCTACTGTCGCCTCTGGCATTACAAGTTAAAATTGCCAGCAGCTTTTTGTTTTAATCTTATTTCTTTGGGATTAAATGCAACTGTCCTCGACATGTGCATGTACACCTCTGTCTACACCTACACAGAAAGCTTTAACACACTCAGCATGTAGAGAGAGATGATGATGTTTTGTTTTTCTTCCTCAGAGGCTTTCTGCTGTGGTGAAAAGATTAGTAGATTACAAAGACAACGCTCTGAAATTGGCCGGCAGGCCTCATCAGATAAAACATGTTTAGAGTAAACAAAAGCTCAGCTCTGCCTTGTCGAAACATCGCCAGACCACTTTGATCTCCTCACTCTCTCTCCTGCCCCGGCTACGTGAATCTCCTTTACATTTTCCGATGCCTTGTCTTGCAATCAAAGCCCCGTCAGATGTGCGGGCTCTCAGGACTGCCACGGCTATTCTCAGATTAATTACTCGACAACCCCTCCGAGGGCCAAAAGGTTCTGCCAGCCCTGCAGGTTTCAACACTTAACAAATCTCTGACAGCATACACATGTAGTCGACTCTCTGCTCCGATGAACAATATGTTATGTTGTTGTCCCGTCAGCTGGGGCTAACCAGGACTGTGGACATATTTTGAGCTTTTAAAAACAAGTTTTGCACAATTGTTCCTTATGGATTTCTGCTCCTCTCTTTCTCTTTGTCACGTTTCCCACTCGTATTTGTTAACAACAGTCACACAACGTTCTTTCCGAACGCGAAATCAGCCTTTAGCGAGGGACAAAACTAATTACATTTGTTTGTGAAGGACAAATTAAAAAAAAAAAAGCGAGTCGATTTCAATAAAGCGTATTTACACTGTGGGTGTAAACTTGTTATTCAATTTGGCAGCATCAGGTAAACTGATGGACAGCAGTAGATGGAATCCACCCAGCCGCTCCTGAATAACATCCATTATTGTCCACAGCCTGCTGAAAATTACCCCTCAGGAGAGCAGGCATGAATTCAAACAGTTGCCATGTAATTTTCTTGAGCCCATCCTAACACAATTTCATACAAATAAACGGATAACTGCATCCTTAAGTGTTTGTGCGTGCGCGTGTGTACGTATGCACGCGTTTGTCCCCGGGCTTACCGTAGGAGGATATTAGGCAGTTCTTTGAGCAGAGCCTGATCAGATTTGCAGTCAAGAGGAGAGAGAATAAGACACATGGGAAATACAATCAAGCTGAACTCATCAACAGAAGTGCTCGGGTATTGTGCTCACAAACTGCATTCTCAAAGCTGTTTCACTACGGCTCTGCAACAACACACTCTGCATATCAGCCTCACTTTATGTTTATGGAAGTCATTTTCATGTTAGCATATTTCATTCCCAAAATGGCTGAGACAGAAAACCGAAATGCATTATTAATCACAATACAGCTTCAATTAGACTCCTTGCTGCCATCATCAAGTACAGATTTGACTCATGAAGGGTGTTTTGGGCTGATTGACTATATAAACTCTACACGTATAACATGTGCTGTATTAGAGTCTAAATCAACCATGTGCTGTGTTTTGTGTGAAGCAAACACGAACCTGTTGTGAACAAAGTCATTTTTTGGGATCAGATTGATGGCTTAGTTTTGTCTAATGCTGACTGAGCGTTATCTGGCTGTGCTTTTCTTTTTTTTGATGGATCAAGAAAGCCTGTGTATTACATTATTTAAGTGTGAGTGCCTCCTCTCACAACATTTTTTTTTTAGGATTTCAGACACTGAGGGAATTCATAGAGAATATCACGGATGCTGTTTCATTTCAAAACTTTTGACGCTTCTCTCTCGGCGCACTCGGGAGATGAGTCGAAGCACCTTTTTTTAAAGCTTCCTGAGATAATTTTGTTTATTTCTTGTTTTAGTCTTTTGTATATTTTGTGTTCAGTTGAAGTTTAACTCCGTGTCCAGGAGCTCTAGCTTTGTGTGACTGCTGGATGCCTAGTAAAAGGCTGCATGCCCTTGTCAACGTTGGAAGGTGCTCAGACAGACCATAATGATCTGGCAAGAGTCCAAGACACAACACACGAGGAGACGAGCCTCTACTGCTGTAGGTTGGAAGTGGTTGTCCTCTCGCTTTATCTCATCCTTTTAACAACCCAAACTCCTTGAGAAAGTGTGTAGCAGTTTAACCTCTGGATGTCCTGAAAACCTGGAACTGGTCCAAAATGTATAAGACCTGGGGAGTAATGGAAAATCAGGTTTTTTGATACCAGTAATGGATTCTTAAAAGCCAAGTTTGGACCTACGTATGGAGAGCTGCAAGTAATGATTATTTTCATTATCAATTAATCTGAAGATAATTTTCTTGATTAATCGATTAATTCTTGATTTAGTCAGAAAATAGGGGGGGGGGGGGTGGCCGTTATAATTCCCGCAGAGTACGAGGTGAAGTCTTAAAATTTCTTATTTTCTCCAACCAACCCCAGAAAGCTCAAAGATATTCAGTTTACTAATATATATGACAAAGAAAAGGATAAAATCCAGATATTTATGAAGCTGGAAATTGACTAAAACAATTATTTGATTATCAAAATAGCTTCAGATGAATTTTCTGCTGATTGACTAATCGACTAATTGTTGCAGCTCTAGATCTTTGCATTTCCACTTAGATCTTGAAAACATCCTTTGCATGTTTTATATAAATCAGGCAGATGGACTCTAGTACTACAACTAGACTACAACATAATGTAATCTCATTACATTATGTTGTGTCACAAGTTGTAGTACTAGAGTCACTTCGGAACTTCATTGTTCATCACAAGGCAATGAAAAGGTGTCTTTGACACAGCTAACACTGACACAGCTAACACTGACGTAGCTAACACTGACGTAGCTAACACTGACGCAGCTAACACTGACGTAGCTAACACTGACGTAGCTAACACTGACGTAGCTAACACTGACATAGCTAACACTGATGCAGCTAACACTGACGTAGGTAACACTGACGTAGCTAACACTGACATAGCTAACACTGATGCAGCTAACACTGACGTAGGTAACACTGACGTAGCTAACACTGACATAGCTAACACTGATGCAGCTAACACTGACATAGCTAACACTGATGCAGCTAACACTGACGCAGCTAACACTGATGTAGCTAACACTGACACAGCTAACACTGACGTAGCTAACACTGACATAGCTAACACTGATGCAGCTAACACTGACGTAGGTAACACTGACGTAGCTAACACTGACATAGCTAACACTGACGTAGCTAACACTGACGTAGCTAACACTGATGCAGTTAACACTGACGTAGGTAACACTGACGTAGCTAACACTGACATAGCTAACACTGATGCAGCTAACACTGACGTAGCTAACACTGTACACATCAAGGTTATTTCTTTTTTTAATCACTACGGAAAAAAAAGATAACACAAAGGGGTCTCTCTGTCTAACACAAAAGAGGAAAGTTTGGACTTGTTGTCACCAGCAGCAAGTGGAGACTTCGGGAAGTATTCAAGTATATTATTACGAATAGATAACCCCAGTAAAACCCACAACATGTCATTTCTAAACTTTATTTACAAAACATGTTAATTAGTGAGCTTTAGAGGTGCTTGTCGGCAGATTGCATTCATTTGGACAGAGCCAGGATAGTTGTTCCTACTTGTTTCTAGTCTTTATGCTAAGCTAAGCTAACATGCTGCTGGCAGTAGCTTCATAGAACAGAGTATAAGCATATTTCCCAAAATGTTGAACAGTTCCTTTGAATACAAAGTTCCTTTTGTATTGTATACATACAGTACTGTGGTGTCTTTTCCCCTTAAAGAATACATTTCTACAGCACCAGAATTTGATAAGTACCAGAATCAATAAGCAGAATCACAGTCTATAAAATCTAAATCCTAGCATATCCTTGGTTTATTGTGTGCTGTACTGTCTGACACGGTGTATGATTTAGTGGAAACAGTTTACTGTTGTTTAGCATCCTCTCAGATGCGTTGTCTTCTGCACCATAACACACAAAATGCTTCTCATTGCTTGACTAAGTCGGTGAGAGAACACATTTTTGCACACAATCTTACGTGAGCTCCTTCCTCTTTATGAATCAGCTCACATCCATTTACTCCTTGCATCCGTCTCACCTCCCTCTCGCCCTCCTCTCCTCTCCACCCTTGCTCCTTTTGATGACACAAGGTCACAAGAGGTCAGCGACCCCGACTCGGAAACATAATTGAATTTCTTTTGACCATGGCCTGTCATCATTGAAAGTATTTGGAGTGTGAGAGTTACTCTACTTCATTAGTAGGCTCTTGACTAGAGCGGAGCAGGTCAATATGACCTTAGCATGGCTCCATTTAGTGAAACATTATTCAACTAAGATTGTTCCGTTACGGATCCTGTTTAGAGCCCGGCTCTAAGTTCATGACATTTAAATGAGCCTGCAATTGAACCTCTTGAAAATGTAAATGTAGCTTTTCTGTTTCAAAGACCTTTTTGAAAATTGTTCTCACAAAGATGATTGATCGGTAGGAGTGCTCCTCTGATGAAAACATGACATACAAATGAAATTGCACACGAGTATGTTCACAGATGAATGCCGGCTCACACGCATGTAATCAGGAGCAGATAACTAGTACAACTTCAGGAAAATATGTGACCCGTGCATCTGCATTTAGTCATAAAATCTCTTATTTCTTATTATCTTATTTGTCAAGAACTGCTTCAACTTATGTCAGTCTTTCTTTCTGTGCCTCTTTATCACACAAACTGCCAAACCCAACAGCCTTATAGTAGCTAAACCATATTTATTCTTTTCATACTCTCTCTCACACATACAGTGTATCATTATAGTATTACGTGCATCTACTATCGTTGTACTTTCTCCTGCCTCTACCTCCCATACTGTAGCCCAAGAGTTGCTTTTGGCAGTGGCTGAGTGTTGTAAGGGTTTGGGCTAATCCAATAACAGGGCCCTGTTTGTAGACAAGACACTGTTAAGTTGTCAGCAAGCCATGCTGCTTAAGAAATAAGAAAGCCTTCAGATGCCTGAGTGAGTCAGCAGTACATGCACAGAATAGTGCCCACAGAAAATTTGAATTGCATTAATTAGACTTTCTTGACGGCTTGAATTGAACCGAATAAGGAAACAAAAACATTCAAATGAATTGTAGTAGTTGGATTTGTCTCCAGAAACCTTTTGGAATACGAGAATACGAGAACACGAGTACGAGTGAAATGCCCTCTCCACCAAGTTGACTTCTTCGTCTGGCACGGTGACATGAAACGGTGGATTCTCGGTTGAAAAAAAACGATCGATCCAATCAGCGCTTTGGGCAGGACTAACTCTGTTGTTAACTTGCTAACTCCTTTAGTAGACGACATGTGTTCTCGATATCGCCCGACATTGTAGTTTGTTCTTTCTTCGCTCTTAAAACCCCAGCAAACAAGTATGTTGGCATGGCTACGCAGCAGTGTCGACCTGCAATGCCTTTAGATTCAGGCGCATATGTTGGTCTGAAGTTATGAGCACTGTACAGCACAAGAGAACTGTCCGCTATCTCTGACCAATGAATTTCCTTTAAATAATAAAGATACATTTGATTACATTTGAAGCTGCTCTGTAAACTAGACGCGTTCACCTCACGTGTGAATCCCTGGATGGAAAACAACATTTTTAAGTGTTTACCTCAAACTACTTTTAGATTGAAATTACTTTTGAACTTTTTCTCCCATTATTTTTCAGAAAAGCAATCAAACGACAACTGTTATAAGTGTTCTCTGTTATAACTCCATCTAGTCTTATCAATACATGTATCAATAACATCAACATCAAACATCAATACACATACTCTGCTTTTGAAAGGTGTAACTGAGCCTTCTGTTTCTGTCTCTATTGGAAAACAGCTGCTGTGCCAGCAGGTCCCTCTGCTCCAGTGCACTCTATGCTTGCCTGCCGTCCTCGTACATTCTCCTCGTCATTGCCTTGGAGCACAGTATATTCTTGTTACCCAACATATAAAGAAATACATTCTGATGTCAAACCAATACATTTTGGGTTCCAACACTTTCTCTATTTTGTAATCTTGCAGATGCCATAATGTGTTATTGTATTTGGTGTTTCTGAAAAGCTTACCTTCTAATATTATAAAGGGTGGGGGGGGGGGGGATTGTCTCTGCCTGTACATGTTCTCACCTGCCCCTAGTTTTCTTCTTCTTCTTCTTCTTCTTCTTCTTCTTCTTCTTCTTCTTCTTCTTCTTCTTCTTCTTCTTCTTCTTCTTCTTCTTCTTCTATTTCAACAACTGATCATATAATAAGTCAGCAGAGAAGATATTTAGTTACATGCAAGTGTTTTTGATTGAGAAAATGCAAATCCATGCAATT